>NW_007578136.1:269962-281404 GCF_000690725.1 Stegastes partitus | reverse complement strand
AGGAAAGGAAAGGAAAGGAAAGGAAAGGAAAGGAAAGGAAAGGAAAGGAAAGGAAAGGAGAGGAGAGGAGAGGAGACGAGAGGAGAGGGGGACTTCTTTTTTTTTGTTTTTTCAAAAATGAAAATTAGCGACTTCTGTTTAATAGCACCATCTGTTCACATACAGAAAAAAAACAAACACATTGTGTTTCCACTCATTAATTACAAATACCTATATTTAGTTCAAGTCAGTGAGCTGCATAAGCCCCTTGTAATCCATCCAAGGCCAAGTGAACCGCTGTTTGTCTACACAAGCACAATTATCTTCGTCCTGTACATATTTCCAGCTTTCAAACTTAAGAGTTTTGACGAGTCGGGGGAAAAAATTCTTACGCCACATTAATCACACTTCATTAGCTTCACATTCCCGCGAACATAAATGTCACTGACACATCAAGTCCGGCCGCTACAGGTGAATTACAAGTGCAAATACATCAGATTTGTTGCTGCTTATGCTACGTGACATCATTTTTCACGGAGGAAAACGCGGCGCTCCGTGCATTCATCACCATGTTCATGACATGCCACTCGGACGTAAATTGAAATCCTACGGCTAATGTGCTGAGACCAAGAAAAGACGCAATCCCTCATCACAGGAAGCATGTGTGGCAGAACAAAGATGAAGTAGAACTCTGCTCTGGGAGTCTTAATAACAACGATGTTCCACTCGCGATCAAAAAGCCACTTCAACCAGAGACCGGTTGTTGCACTGATTCTAAGAAGCTACACTTTTGTTCCTCCAACGGTCTCGTATGCGACTTCAGGAGAAAGACGACGAGCGTGTTGTGGCGTGAAAAAGAAAGAAAGTGAAGACGAACACAAAGTGGAAGGAACCACTGGTCCCTGAAGTGGCTGTAAATTCCCATTTCAAAGTTTTAATGATACCCTCAGTGGTCCTAAACATAGAAACCAGGAGGCTCAGTTGATTTTTTCTATTTAAAAAAAAAAAAAAAAAACCCTAAAAAACAGCTGCACAAATCCAAGCTGTGGCAAATTCAGCAGCTTGGAAAAAAAAAAAAAAAAAAACCCTAAAAAACAGCTGCACAAATCCAAGCTGTGGCAAATTCAGCAGCTTGGTTGTCGCAAATGAAAACAAGTCATCATGCCAAATGCCAAATTTATCCAAAATTGAACCACAGCACTGAAGTAAACTAATTTAGATGTTTAATCTTAATTTTAGAGCCTGTGAATGAGTGTTTCTAACTGGAACGCTCCACCGTATTTGCAGATGCATAAATATGGATGAGGTGTGACGTCACCTGTTGGTTCGATGCCCAGAGTTGCAGCTCGCGGTCAACACGCTCCTCTCTGTTGTTGTCGGGGGGCAAGGACGTTCCGAGTGATTGTAATCAAGAACAAACATTACATTTGCAGAAATACGGCGTGATGGCATCCTCAGTGGATCTTGTTAGTGCAACACTTTAAGCACAAACAGACTAGAACTCCATGTCTGGAGAAAGAAAAAAAAAAAAAATCACTGTTTATTCTTTGAACAGAAGCTCCAAAAGTCTGGCTGCTGCTCTCCCCAGCGAGTTCAGGAGCCGAGGAGGGCAGGAGGCAGCGAGCAGCAGGAGAGCGGATTGTCAATCAAGGCTGTCCATCAGCGGCTACATGGCCGACATCAAAACATCCTATAAGACTACAAATCCAGGAGCGGTGATAATGAAGCAGAAACGATCACCTCTTAGAAGAGCTCGCATTTAGTGATTGAGACCACAATAAAATAATATCAACTCAGGATTTCTGGAGTGGGAGTTAACTGAAGCCAGGGACTTTTTTTTTTTTTTTGGAGCCAACATCTTGCGGCTTCTGCCTCAAGCTGTGGCAGCTCCCACTTGTATTCATAGTTAACTTCTATCCTTAAATACATTTTTCTTTTTTATTAAAAGAGATGTATTCATCTTGATGATTCAATTGGGACAGTTTAATGCCCGACCAAGAATTGATCAAGTGACCCACATACACGTCATCAGTCTAGATGAATGGGACTGAGCATTCAAAACAACTTCTTCTGTTTTGCTAGCAGACTGGTTGGTGACGCTATAACTTTGCAGTTTATATAAGCAGCTCTCACCAAGCTGCTGGGAAAAAAAAGGGTTGCAGCACACTGACATGCCCCCACACATCATATAAGCCAGCACACACACACACAGATACATCTCCCTGAAGTACAGACCTGCCCAGAGGACACGGTGCACCACTGTGAGTAGTAGCGATGCAGTTCAAGAGTGCATCATTGGTTGCATCCTACAGTACAAAGCCTGGGAATAATGCTGTATCATCACACAGCGCTGGCAGACCAGACCCAATTAATCACACTCATGGGGACTTGTTGCTAGCCTGTCTATTAGCGATGTGCGCATGTTTTTAATGCCTCTGGACTTCCAACCACTCAGTGACCTTTGGGAGAGCTCACCTAGCAGCGCGAAAAGGGGGGGAGGGTGTATAAATACTTTTGGCTTCGCTCTCCCCGGGGAGGCCTGCTGAAATGAGCTCTGCTCTCTTATTTTCTCTTATCAACTCAGTGTGAGACGGGTGGGGGTGGTGGTGGGTGGGGAGGGCCGAGAGATTGATGGAGGGAGAGAGAGGCCGAGACAGCGTGAGGGTGAGAGAAAGAGAGGATCGGGAGGAGTTGTTCAAAGGACACAGCCGGGCTGCCTGTGCAACACATCGGCTGCTTATTGATCGGCTAGAAAGCGAACATGCCTGTGACCTTGCAGCTGCGCCGAACTCTCCACCCGCCTCCAATGGCATGCGCATTAATTACCGCTAGGTGCAAACTTCTCGCATCGCCGCGCCGCGTCCCCTCTCCTCGGACTCTTGTCACAACATTCAGCTGCGACGTTAAACAGCGATATTAATATCAACGCCTCTAATATAGCTGTCAGGATGTACAGCGCTAGAAAGGCGGCGCGGTAGATAAGGAGGAGAAATTTACGATGGCGCTTTAATTTTTATTGGTGCTGCACCCTATGGGCAGCGTGACAAGAGCGCTGGTGAGCGCGCTGAAAAATGTCTCTGCTGCTGCTGCCGAAGATGAAAGACGGGAATTAAATGTGAAAGTTAGCACATTAACCTCAGTCAGGAGCAGGATTCAGCGACTTTAACTGGAATGTTCACTTCAGAAAGCCTGACTTAGTGTCCGTCTGCTCTGACTTAGCCCTGTTGGTATCTAACCACTGCGATTTCTGCCTAAACCTCCAATACAATAGAACTTAAACTTGTAATTCAGCAGCAAAATCCCTCCAGAAACAGTGTCCCCATGACTGTGAATAATCCACAGACCTCCTTGTTAACACAGTCGCAATGAACATAAGTTAGTATTCATTGTTAAGGCAGTTTGTTTTTTATTATAGACCCTCTCTAGCTTTCTAACTTGCTGGCGTATCCTTGTGATTGTTTTAAAATATGCTACAAGACACATCATGAGTAAAATAAGAACGCCATGGCTGAGCATTTCCTTCTTACAAAAACACAGATTCAGACCTCTGGGGTTTTACAATCTAAGGAAACGATCTTGCACGGGGGAGACTTTCCGTGCTACCACTCTTCTTCTTCAGGATTTCGATTCGAACACGTGTGACTGAACTCCTCCAATAACACGACTCGGTATTGTGTAGGGTGGAGTAGTTTTACGGTGCTTGAGCGGCGCGATGGGGAAGCCGACAGCTCAGGCTTCAGCGGGTTGGAAGGAGGGCAAAGGCTTGAGATCTGCACATTCCAGAGGAAGTAACAGCATAGAGTTACCATTTGAAGCATTAGAAGGCAGAAAAATGGAAATTAAACATGTAGTTTTAATGAATTTTTAAAGGTTTAATAGACGACAGAGAGGGACGTGAATCTCCATCATAACAGCATGATGGCAGGGAAAAAACATCTGTCAAAACTTGCAGAAATACAACATACATGATCTCCACACGCATATAAAGTAATTTTGGTAAATTAAACCTTCAGCACAGGCTCTGATTTTTCTTGTGACAGTTCCACAGGTTTCATGCAAGAGAAAAAAAATAAGCAAATATTTTTGTGACCAGATGAGCACGTGGTTGCGTAGCAGAGCTGCTGATGTAGGGCAACATCTGGATGAATCGACTTCTTTCTTCTGATGCAGCAGCAGCGCAATCACCGTAAAAACCAACCAGCAAAAGCCGCCTTTGGTTAAAAACGAGTTCAAAGCGCGTCCGTTGTAATATGCCATTAATTACAAGAAGACACACTTACAGTCGATCGATACCGTATGCAAGTTTCCGCGCGCTAATCCAATAAGAAAGCCATTACTGAGGCATGCAGGCATTGGTTTCATTCGGGGACATCGCTCGGTCCCCTGGAGAAATAGCAATCTGTAATAATGAGGATTTGGCTCATGACGGTGTTTTATGTCAAAGACAACTGATGACAGGACAATATAACGCCACACAGGACGTAATATATTAGTATATTGATCAGTTTGAACGTCAATATGGTGATCAATATTGCTATGAAATTGAGACGGACTGGCGGCAGGAAGCCAGTGTGCTGCTGCTAAACAAAATAGTAAAATGTTATCTGCCTCGAGGTCCTCCGTTGTTTTGTTTTTTTCAGGTAATAACTCATACTGTACGCTTTACAACACCATCCTGCACATAAATGGATTAATCGATGGAGGGATTTCACTCGTGTGAGTAAAAAAAAAAAAGTCAATGCCTTGGAAAAGTAGCGGGAGGAAAAAACTGATTCAAGACTGATCGTCTGATTTTTAAGTCCAGGATTTGCTGCTTGAATCAGATTCACATCAGTGTATGTTAAATTCCTTTGGACTACTGATGAAACACACAATGTCCGTGCATGTGTTACCGTCTTCCCCCCTCAAGTATCGAGTGATTAAATGCTCATTAATCATGTGCTGCAACTAAACTTATTTTATTCACTGCTGCATGTAAACTGTTGTATTGTGATTGGAAGGTAAAGCAACACTCCTGAAAGAAAAGTCCTTGATCAAAACTGCCTTTCAATTCAGTCCACAAGCTCACACTGTTTCTGCCTTATCTGACCTCCAATCAGTCAGTCGCCGCTAATGGCTGACACTGCCCTCTTTGTGCCCTGGCTGCGGGGCACAGGCCACTCAGGGGGGGTCAGCGTGACTCCTCATCGCCCTCATTTACTTGGGCCCCGCTAACGAGGGATGACAAATAAGATGAGAAAGGAAGGTGTGCGGGAGCAGCTTAACCAGTCCTGTAATTACTCATTCACGACTCTTATCTTCCCCGCAGACTCTCCTATCGAACCGGACAGGACACGGCCAACTGTGACACATGCCGGAACAGCGCATGCATTATTTACAGGTTAGTGGCCATTCCTCTTCAAAGACACGCCGATCTGAATGTGCCCCATCCTTTCTCCTTGAGGGGAAGTGAACAGGTGGAAGAGGGGCAGCGGAGACGAGGGGGGACGCAAGACTAATGTGACCGCTGTTAATGAGCACACGAGGACATGTGACATTTACACGCCGCGCTCTCCCTCTGAAGCTGTACGTCTCTGTCTGGTTCTGCTGTGGTCCCCCCTGCACGCCGCTCCATTCACCGAAGGGTGCTTAGCAAACGTAGCGCTAGCTGGATTTAGACAGAGAAGGGCAGACGGCTGAGGAGCGGAGAGGACACCTACTGTAGAACGAGTGCGCACGGGGCCGTGAAAGGTGAAATTAATTACCATCCAAACATCATGAAATATCATCACTGTGTGCTGTTGCCAAGCCAACTGAGGCTCTGCATACTTTCAACTTCAGCTCAATTCATTTGACAGCCAGTGGAGACGTGAGTCCACAGTCATTAGTCAAACACAGCACAAAGGCAATCTGCTTATGAAGCAACGTCCACGTGTGTGTGTGTGTGTGTGTGTGTCGATACTTTACTGCGCAGGTTTGTTTGCGAGCGACTGTGTGTGCGTGTGAGATGATGCAAGGACAAGAAGTCAGTTAATTGTTTGTTCGGGCAGTTCGAATTAATCCGGCATAAACTTTGGTAATTATTTGTTTCAGTGGCTTAACCGAGAAAAGTTGGGAAACCGTCTGGTTCCAGTTAATCCGACTTGAGGATGTTGGTAAATTGAGTCTTTGACCTGCGCTCCTCGTTGGGCTCTCCGGACTATTTCTTGACATTTGAGAGACTAAATAAATAATGGAGCAATGAAAACCAAGAGAGCCACTGGCTTTGTGAGGTTGTGCTACAGTGTCGGCTCACGCTGCTGACATACAGGTGTGCAAGCAGGTGTGATCTCTACCTTGGTCAGCATCTTCATATTAGGTCTGCATGAGGGAGAATGTGTTTTTTTTTTACCTGACAAGGGTGACAGATGGAAAGTGCAGGGAAATTTCAAGGCAAAGTTGTAAACATAATTCGTGGTCGAGGATGCATTCTGTGGGGACCGTGAACGTCAAGCCATCTTGTTTGTGTTGCTATATATCGTTTGGAACTCAGTGACAGAAAGTTAACGGCATCTCTTGAACCCAAAATCCAAAAAATGGGCAGCATGGTGTTGCAAGGTGGACGGTCCTGGGTTTGACTCTCTGATTGGGTCATTCTGTGTGGACTTGTTCCTCCTGTGCCTGTGTGGGATTGTACCAGGGGCTCCGTCGTCCTCCATCCATCCACTATCTATACACCGCTTAATCCTCATTAGGGTCATGGGGGGCTGGAGTCTATCCCAGCTGACTCAGGGTGAAGGCCTGGACAGGTAACCAGTCTATCACAGGGCTACACTTAGAGACAGACAACCAAGCACACTCACATTCACACCTACGGACAATTTACAATCACCAATTAACCTCAACATGTTTCTGGACTGTGTGGGAGGAAGCCGGAGAACCCGGAGAGAACCCACGCTGCACGGGGAGAACATGGAGACTCCACGCAGAAAGATTCCGGTGCCCCCACCGGGACGCGAACCGGCGACCTTCTTGCTGCGAGGCAACAGTGCTCATCACTGCTCCACCCTGCAGCTCTCCGTCTTCCTCCCTCAGCTCAAAGACACGCCGAGTGGTTGCAAACTGGTCATACGTGTGACTGTGTATGGTTGTCTTTCTTCCTGTAATGGACTGACTCTCCCAGGACCCTCTACAAGATAAGATAATGGATTGATGGACTTTTATACAAAAATAACCTTTAGGATGTGAAGCCGTGCGGGGGTCAGCTCAGAGTTCACAGCTGGTGGCTCTAATCTATGGCAGGGCAGATCACCACTCCTCTCTCTTTAATACACAATCACACTGACAGTCTGCAGGACCCACGAGGCCTCTTTGCTCACCCTTAGAATTGCATAACACAACCTGAGTGTGCACACATGTGTGCACAGCTGTTTGGTGCCGATAGTCCAAAAGAATAGGATGAGGGTAAAAAGAAAAGAAAAAGATGAGAAAGACAGGGGATTAAAAGGAAAAAGTAGGAGGGTGAGAGGCGATCAATAAAGCTGTTTTTAGTGGTCACTGCTCCTCCACTCAGTCCGCGTTTCTCTTCTGAAGAGCCATTTAAATCATTTTCTATCTGCTGCTCTCAATAACTGATAAGCCTCTGGCCAAACTTCAATCAGCTCCTGAAAATCAAGGAGCGGGGCATAGTTCTGTTCCCTGTGATGTTCCGAGCCGAGCAAGGTGCATCGTGTCGTAAACCGCTCTTAAATCGCAGCGGGGCCGCCTGCATGGCCGCGGGGCGGACAACAAGAATGGCGCTTTAACAACAATCCAATGACAGCGAGACGCGGTGAACTGCGCTGACTTACGGCACACGATGTGAAGGACGCCGAAAGAGCATTAATTAAGAGGCGGCGGTTTGGCGTGCAGGATTAAATGGAGGGGGATGAAATGGGAGTGTCTGCTGAGATGGGATCTGGTGTTTTTATATTGGTCAGCACGGCGTTAGCATGTTTGATGCAAACTACGGGGTTTGTCTCTGCGGTAAAGCGCCGCTCCCTTCAGTCTACCTGTCCTCAATCTTTGCTCTGCCTGTCTGAGTAAAAACCAGCCCGACCTGCAGCCTGATAACACGTCCACATCTTTTAAAAAATTAAACCAATTCAATTCTAAGGGTTCTTTTTGTCAAGATACTCCTGGCAGCTCAGAGTGTACCTCAGCGACAATGATTACTGGTGTTTTGGGACAGGTATTTAATTTATATATCAACCTGACCTCGATTCCCAGCGAGGGGTTTAAAATATGCAAAATGCAGGCTGCAATAAAAGCTACGATTTGAATAAGAGCCAATTATACGTATGAGTCAGTAAGTTATCCAACACATCTGTCTTATCTCGACTTCTCTTTATTGAGAAACCCTAAAAACAAACTGACTGCTATATAAAGGCGTCGCTGATAAAGTCGGGTCAGATTCGTCCCTTGACTTCGTCGGCGCTGATCGTGCACACACAGTGACAACAGGCACTATATTAACATCAAAAATCCCTGATCCCAGATCTGCCACAATCAATTCAAAATGCTTCATCTGCGGAGGAAGTGCAGAAAAACAGAAACTCAATACAACACAAGGGGCTCGTCTTTGACGAACCTTGTCGGCGTCTGGCAGGGTTTCAACTTGATAAAGGGCAGAAATTTCTAAGTGAGATGTTTAAAATCTGTTAAATTGACCTGAGTTCTTCTTTAAGAGATGCGCTTGTCACGGCAAATTGTGTTGATTGGACACAGAATCAAATATAGCATTTGTATTCACACAGGCAGGGGGATTAAATGGCAATCTAATTACTTAGATCTCCATGAAAACAACCTCTCTGGAGGTGGAGGGAACACGGGATAGGAAGCAGAGCAGCGGAGGAACATGCAGTGTGGGAAGAATAGCTGTCTATGATATCTATTAGGATGTTTTTTGTGTGTGTTTGTGCCTTTGTGCCAGGGCCGAACCCCTAACTCTGGGCTTTATGATGAAGCTGGTCTGCAGGGGACATATGGGCCCATAAATCATTTTAACGCAGCCCGCTAAGAAGTCAGCCATGCACTCTTCAACATAATCAATTTGTCCAGGAGTATATGGCATCATCCAGCCCATCCTTAGCATAACAACAGCACCGGATCAATATGATGCTGCGGTCTATGGGCATGGACTTCAAACAGAATACACGAGCTTCTACGGTCTCTTGTCCTTGTCTGGTCCCACTTTCCTCATTTTTAACCATCTTGAACGTCTTTCTTTCATCCTCCCCGAGTAACTTTTTTTTTTCTTTTTTTTGCTCCTGAACATGTTATCTCCTCCTAACAGTTAGCAGAGTGTTTTCAAATGAACTTGGGGGGATTCAATGCTTAATACAATGTGCATGACATTGAAAGAGAATAAGAGAGAAAAGGGATGAAAAGATTATTGCAGTTCATTCCGTCTTGCCAGGTGATGTAATATCTGTTACTGAGAAAGGTGGGGAGAGGGGAGGAGGAGGAGGAGGAGGAAGAAGTCAGAGAGTAGGCATGAGAGACAAACACAGAAAAAAAAAATAAAGGAGACAGACAGGATGGTAGCAGGAAAGCAGGGGGATTTGAAATGCATTCCAGCATCTTGACGCAAAAACCCTGTAATCTCATTTTCCTCACGTTGCGTTTATATGGGTTAATGTGCTGATCTAACAGGGAGATAGGTTTAAGTGGCTGCGATTAAGGAAGTGGATCGGGGAGGTCCCCAGCACTGGGTCACACTGCTCACAATAGACTACAATTATTTCCCATCAGCACAATTTTGTCATTAGCTCGCACGTCTCGCGATTAATTCAGAAAAACGGGGCACTACGGCCGATCATTAAGCTAAACTATCTGATGGCAGAGCGGTCTTTGAATAACGCAGCGCCAGAGCAAATAGATAGTAAAGCAAAATCAACAAAGGAATGGGCCTTTAAAAGGAGGAAGGATCTCCCATCTATTGTCTGAGGCTATGAAAATCAATTAAGCGTCGCTAAAGGCTCAAGCGCTGATTACATTATAACATATGGAAATTACCGAGCGGCAAGACTATCCTAGCGCACGACTCTGCTGCGGGGAAGATATCTCTTTTTTGTGCGAGCATAATGATGTTTTCCAACATGGTGGCAAGCCGGTTACCATAGCTACAGGAGTGATCCTTGGTAGGACAGATAGTGTGAAGGGACAGTGAGGACAGTCAAGAAGAGCACATTCATACCGGGGAGATAAGGGAACCAAAAAAAAAAGGGAAGGCGGGGTGAGGATGTGCAACAGCGAGAGGATGAAAGAGGCAAACGGCGAGATAAAGATGTTTAAAAAGTGGGATAAAGGGCAGGTGAGAGTGAAGCAATGAATGAATGAAATGAGAGGTTATGCATGGTACCGGCAAGTTTTTCCCCTCTCCTTGTATATACACTTTTTTTCTTTAGAGAGCAGAAACATGACAAGAAAAGAGTGGACGTGAGGGAGAGGCAGACAAAGCAGGAGTCAGGGAGAGAGGTTAAAGACTGCCAAGGTCCAAAGTGCTTTCTTCAATTTGTTCTGATCCAACAACCCCCTCAGGGGAGTGGCAGCTAGGGGACAGGAAAATGCCAACAACGCTTCACTTTCCTCTTTGGGCGAGTAACACAAATGTGGAGTGACGCGGCGAGGGCCCGTGACACTTTCATAAGGAGACGCTGATAACCGGGCCGGGCAGAGACTAATAAATCTTTCATTACGAGGCATTTTGAGAACGTTTCACAGATGAAATCGCTATCTCTTCTTTCTATTTTTCATCAAATGAAGTTATGCAGATTTTTTTTTTTCTTCCCCTTTTATTCCTTTTCAGTGACATTTAATTATCCTCGCTTTGCTATTCTAAAGCCACAGGTCACTTTACATCTGCTTTATCTGATGCACCGGGTAGATTGAGAGCTCTGCAAACTCAGCTTCACAAACAGAAACGCTGGTTCACATGGCAGCTGGGATCATGAATCTATAGGTTGTTTGCATGCCTTCAAAGGGCTTCAGTCACTGATTTGGTTTCTGTGGTTCTCTTGGATTGTTGTGATAGCTCCCGAGATACCTGACGAACACCTGTGAAGCTGCTGAAGACACCGTGACAACCATTCATGCAGGCGGCACGCGAAACCAAAACCTCAGACGACTACCCGCGGCTGAAGTCGTGTAAACAGCGTGCAAAACGTGTCGAATCGGGGAATATAAACGTATTTATTAAAGGCGATCCTCGGTGCAGAAATTGAGCCGTATAAACAGGGTTTCTGCACATGAGCCCAGATGTCAGCGCGAACCTTTATCTTTTCAAAATCACTTTCATGGCATTTACGTTTGACTGGGTGGTGTAGCGTGGAGTCTGACAGGAAGAGAGGCAGGCAGGCAGCGATTGGCATGCAACAAAGGTCGAATCCAACCATGCAATGCTCGCAATGCTGCTCGAACCCTCAATTA
This sequence comes from Stegastes partitus, assembly GCF_000690725.1. Lineage (NCBI taxonomy): Eukaryota > Metazoa > Chordata > Actinopteri > Pomacentridae > Stegastes > Stegastes partitus. The sequence continues at coordinate 269,998 of NW_007578136.1, read as the reverse complement.
GAGAATGCTTGCAATGACTAATCTGTGGATATTGTT
>NW_007578136.1:228742-269348 GCF_000690725.1 Stegastes partitus | reverse complement strand
GACCGACAGACACCAAGAGGAGGGAACACATCACTCCGATTCTCAAATCCATGGCTTTTAGTTAAAAATCGAATTGCATTTACGGCCTTACTGGTTCTGTATAACAAAATATACCAGAGATGTTCACTGAGCAGAAGCCTGGCGGGCCTTTCAGATCCACAGGGAGTGGTCAGCTAGTGGAGCCCAGAGTTCAAACCAAACACGGTGAAACAGCTTTTAGCCATAAACTCTCTGCTGGATTCAGCTCCCTATAAATCAGGAGACGTTTTTTTAAAAATGAAAGCTTGATCTTCTTTTCATTGCTTTTAATTAATGTACCACTTTCAAATATTCTGGTTTGAAACTTGTCTGGACTAAAATATTCCACAGTTTAGCTTTTTTGATCTTTAAATCTTAAAAATCTTCTGTTCTTTCAATTTGAAGTTAAACGCTTCTACGACAGTTTAACGTAAAGCACTTGCAATGTGCTACACAAGTAAACTCGCCTTCAGCATTAAACAAGTGCTACCTTATATGTGAGGGGAAAAAAAAGCCTTTTTTTGGGTGCAGGGGAGCTGAATGAAATATGAGAAATTCCCTCAAGTTGTGTCTCTTGAGGACTAGAAGTTGGAAAATAAAAAATCAGGCAGTGTGATAGCAATAGCAAGTCTAGCACAATGCTAAATGTGTACTAAACCAAACATGAATGAATCAGTTCAGATGGAAATGACAATAAACCTATCTCATAATTTAGATATACAGACTTGGTTATGAAGTATATTTAATAATCAGTTCATTAGCAGCAGTAATCATGTTTTGCACCAAAATCTGCTGCAAAACAGTTCAGTTCACCTACAGTTAATCCTCAAAGCAAAGTGCTGGACAAAGCCACACTTTGAACTGACAGCGTGCAGAACTCCTAACAGAGCATAAAAAGAAAATATGTCCAACGATGGCGCCGATAAAACAAAAGGCTTTTTAATCAGGTTAAACGGGTGCACGTCCGCGCAGGGCAATAACCTGTGGCCATAGATGTAAGCAACAACCGCCTCAGCAGTATTAGAGGCTTATAGTGAGGAGCGGGGAGAATCCTATCACTGCTGCGGTGCGTTCGTGTGTCACTGTTATATTTATGTGTGTTTGACTGAGAAAGAAAAAAAATATCCCACACAAAATGACACAGCATCAAGCTACAGTACTTCCCCATAGATGCCCAAAAAAAGCGATCTTTTTCTCTCCGTGCCTTTACACGGCATTAACTGAAGGCTTTTCTTTTTTTTTTTTAAGAGATGAAAAAGGCGGCAGTGAGACGCTCGGCACACTGCTTCATCAATGGCTCTCATTTACTGATGGAAACGCAGCCATTGATCGCGTCGTTCTTTGATGCAGCTATTGGAGCCGCGAGAGCCTGATTATTGTGTAGCCCATGTGTTATGTTTTAATACGTTGGTTTGAGTTCTACATCAGAAGACATCGTGATCTTATTACACGACGGGAGCCCGAGGGCTGCGTGTAGTTCGGTTCCCTTGGGCCTGACCGAAAGATTAATAAATAAATAAATTGCATCCAAGCAAGAAGGATTCACTAAAAGTTAGCCAGTGACAGAAAAGAAGACAGACTGTTATTATTATAAAAGCTCAAGTTTAAAGCTTTTGGAGGCACTTCAGGTAGATTGTTTATGGGTCAAATTTGACGTTAAAAGTCTTCAGAAATGGGTGAAGCTTGACTTAAGGCCACATTCTGGGATGTTCAGGTGCCAAGAAGGCCTCAAACGTCACACGCAGCCAAAAGAGTAATATGATCTCATTTAATGGCAAGATCCGGGCCGCTCAGTTTTTTTTCTTTATGTCGGAATTGCAATAGTTTGACTCAAGCCAGCTGCTGTAATCCGTAAGTGAAATAATATTAAGGTATGAATTACTGTACCTTTCCGTGGACTTCAAAGCGAAATAGCATTTTGCAGGTTTTACTGAGATGAATGAGAGCGCTCTGGATAAATCTCTTTTCCTCAGGATCAAAAAGCAATTCCCAGCCAAACAAGACGGACGTTTCTCGTGCACACGGCTGAACGAAATTTAGCAGCAAACCGAAGGGAGCTGCAAATGATTCATGTTGTCTTTTTAGTTTTGTGCGCTTTTACAAAACGCAGGTGACAAATAAAACAAAAATATGTGGATTGAGGTACTTGTTCACTTTTAGTTGCACCATCAACGCTGCAAAAACCCTCTTTTCTATCGTTTAGTTGTGTCGGCGCTCTCATCTGCCCCTTATGAACCAAAACCACCACAACACAGTTTATTTATCAACCAGGCTGAGAGGTCGCTACTCGTCTGCACCGATACACACCGCCAGTCAAACGTACCTGCACACACACACACATGGGTTCACACCAATTAACAGCCAGTCATTTATTGACTGGTATATTCAGCTTGTGTCCCGTTCGGCACCCAGCATCCACCCGTCATATTTGTGTTTGTTCTGCGCCAATCGATGCCAAGTGTATCAATAATAGAAACGGGCTAATTTCGCCGTGACGCTTGACGTCAGAGCTTATGGAAATGACTGTTTGATTGTGCTCTGAGACGTAACAGACAGAATAATCTGCGCCCTCGTTTGGAATACTAATCATCGTCAACAGGGTTTTTAAAAACAGGTTTCTATTTTAAATTCTCTAAAAGTCATTACAGATGTGCCTAAATCGGAGCATCCAGTCTGCCGCCGTTGCGTAAGTCCGCCCGTCAGACTCTCAGCCTGACTTTAGGTAGTGGCTGGAGGAAGCTTTAGCAGATTACAGCCGCTCTACACTTACCACGGCTGAGGCTGTAATCTGAGTTTCACTTAGCAGAACCTAGCAGTCAGATGTGCGCGGGCGTTGGATTACAATGATGGCTGGCCCAGATAAATCCCTCCGGCGCTCCGGGGGAACGCTGAGGAAGACGAGTCTTTGTGTTTGTGTGTGTGTGTGCACAGAAATCCCACAAATTAAATCATTCTGCATCCCCGCTGCCTTTTGCTGACGCCGTAATATTGTGCAGGGATCAAGGCAGCGTGATACAAACTGAAATCCCACAAGGAATCACATCAATAGCCGGGCTCTAAACTCAGTTTTAGCAAAGCAAATGATCTTCAGAGCAACACCCTCTCTAGTGGCCGAGCGCTGCTCACTGGGAGAGACGCTAATGGACTTCCCTCTCGCTCTATGAATCACAATAAGAATGCAAATAACAAAAACGACAGCGGCCAAAATGGGCAGCCAGATGCAATCAAAAGAGGTCTAAATTGTGAGTTTTTTTTTTTTTTTTACTGGGAAATAAAGACGAAGCGAGCCAGAAATGTAGGGCACTTTACCAGGTTGAGCGGCGCGGTGACAGATTGCCGGTTCAGAGGTCGAGCGAGAACGCCGCGACGTAGATGCTTAAAATGATTGTAGGGGGAACGCAGCAGTCAAAACATGTCGAGTTTAAAAGAAGCACGGAGGAGGAAAAACATGGTTTCACTGTCAATAAAAAAGAAGACGATAAAGTAGATCAAATAAAAGCCAAATAATGGAAAAGCCAAGAAAGAAAAAAAAGGAAGGGACCAAAAATAAGTGGTACCTGAACTGTATCACTCAAGTGATGGAGTCACCACAGGCGACATCTCGACGGCCTTTATCCAAGGACAATGACACAACAGCGCCACACTTAACACTCTGCTGCTTGTAATATCGCTATTCACGCACATGTTCCACAATAAACCTGGAATTCACATGAAGGTTTGCATTAAAAGCAGTTAAACGACACAGAAATCAGAAAACAAAGAGGCTTTCCACTTAATGCCAACAAAACGACACAGTATGAGTGTTATGTAGCACAAATTACGAGTTCATGTTAATTAAAGACGTCCTGATCAAGCTGTTGTGCCACCAAGTTGATCCAAATCATTGAATATTTGGTGTCTGTTGATACTGATTCCAAATTCCATCCATCCATCATCTATACACCGCTACATCCTCACCAGGGGGGCTGGAGTCTATCCCAGCTGACTCAGGGTGAAGGCAGGTTCACCTGGACAGGTAACCAGTCTATCACAGGGCTACACTTAGAGACAGACAACCAAGCACACTCACATTCACACCTACGGACAATTTACAATCACCAATTAACCTCAGCATGTTTCTGGACTGTGGGAGGAAGCCGGAGAACCCGGAGAGAACCCACGCTGCACGGGGGGAACATGGAGACTCCACGCAGGAAGATCCCGGGTGTCCTCACTGGGACGTGAACCGGCGACCTTCTTGCTGCGAGGCAACAGTGCTAACCACTGCGCCACCCTGCACCCGAGTCCAAATTCAATTTAAAAAAAAAACATACAGCTTAAATACATAAAAGCTATTTGATCCATTTTATATGCTTGGAAATAAAAATATCAACGATGCATTAAGAAAATAAACATGTCTGCTAAGTATTTAGCAGCTGGCCACCATGACAGCACCCTCTGTGCTGCTTAATGCCCTCCAGCCAGAGCTCCTGTGTTTAGGATTTAGAAGGATCGCTTCCCCAGAGGAACGTGTACCAGAGCTGACTGAAGTCATAAATGTGTTGACTGAAACAGCATCATGAGCACAGGTCGGATGTCCATTCTGCTCAATATGTGTTATCAATTAGTCAAATATCGATTGATAACGCTGTTGATTATTTAGAGAATGATTGAAAAGCGGCATCTCCAAAATAATCATCCCGTACGACGCCTGTGCTGCAGCAGATTGGGCTTAAGTTAAAAACCGCCTTCATCAGCGAGATGTGAACATCCCTCGTGTTCATACCTGCATGCAGGCTCGTGTTTGCGCTGATGTTGTGTTTCTGCTTCTCTCCCTGCAGTGTGGAACTGGACTTCAAGCAGCAGGAGGACAAGCTACAGCCGCTAATGAAGAGGCTTTGTCCTACGGAGGACTCCCACTTTCCCCCCCTGCCTTACCCCCAGGAGGCCTTCACCTCCACCCCGAAACGCAAGTCCAAAGCTGACTCCAAGAAGCACGCTCGCTGGAAACTTTGGTTCCTGTGAAAACACAGAGCCATCTCCTCCCCCCTCCTCCGCTACCGATGCACAGGATTTAATCATCCGTCTGGTCGTCCACATTTGTTTGGTTTATCCGTCATCCTCTGTTTTCTCACATCTCCTTGGATTTTGTAGACCTGGTAGCCAGTACTAACGGAGAGCTCGACCACTGGATGCCGAACCTCTTCCCAGAGACGACGGGATGCGTAACGGGACACGAGTGTGGATTCAGAGTTATTTTGAACTAATTTCTTCAAACAGGGTGTGAAATTACACCAGGGAAACATATTTGGAGATCGGCAAGGTGAGAAGACGAATTTGATTTCCCGCTGTCTATTTGCATATATTTTTCTAGCCGGCGTCTGCGGGGTCCTGTTCCGCGATAACGGTCCGGCGTCCGTCACATTTCTATTCACCTGTCGGGACTCTCGTCTTTCTTCCCAGCCTCCCGGAGAGGTTGGCATTTCAACCATAACGCTCTGAGGCCTCCATAAACAGCATATCACTGTACTGCAAAGCACAATTAACACTGTTCAGGATACATTTTTTTCTCCAGAATAATTAAAAAGAACTATTTTGAGTATTAACTCACACATGTAGATCACCGACTACTAACCATGACACACCCAAGACTTTCATATCTATCTAAAGAAGACACCTAAAAGGACAAAAGATGTTTATCGGAGTTCTACGATCAACTTTCTATCCATCGCTAAAAATGTCTCCTTGAATCAACTGACTTTGAAGTAAAGAATGAATAAATAACACTTATTTTCTTAATAACATTTGCAAAGTTAGACGTCAATGTACTTTTTTCTATATAAATATATATCTATATACATTCACTTTAAGGTTTAGTGGAATATATTTATTTGAGCTGTAGCGACGGGGGTGGGGGGAACTGCAAAGGATGTTAATCATTTCTGATCCTTAATTCTTTTTCATGCATCAGAGTTCTTACTAACCTCACACAGTGCATACGGTCATCGAATCACAATGTAAAGAACAGAAGGAATCCATGCAGGCAAACGATGAGACACGCACGCAGGAGCAAGTTGGTTTTTTTTAGCACACGTGAGGGGCAACAGATCCGTGATTGTATCGCTGCAGCATCCTGCATCAGCTAGACCACAATAGCTCCTGAAACCAAGCCAGAAAGACTGAATGTGCCACTTCAGATCACAACCAGGGCTCCTCTAATGCAGGGTGGCAGGCGTGTAGCCTCGCATGCTTTTTACAACCCTTTGGATTTTGCAGGATATTTTGTAGCTTTTCAAGAAACACTTTTTAAAGAGAACAACCAATGTCCTTTTATTTCTTTTTTTTGTTTTTTTTAGAATCATTATTATTATTAGCTCCTGCTCATCGCTTCGCATTCATTCGACTGTAAAGTGAAAACTCATGTAGCTCCTCCATACAGGGTTTTAAAGACTATGTATAGCCAAAACAATACATGAATTTACTCTATATAAATATCTGTTGTGTATCATCGAATAGGGCTAATACCATTTTACGAGTGGGAAAGCAGCCAATATCTCGAAAAAAGAAAACAAGATTAAGTTAACAACTCCTGCAGGAGCGCAAAACCGAAGTCACTCGAAAAGCCAAAAACACTGCCCCAGAAGACGAGACATATGCCAAAGTGGTTTCAAGGGCATAGATGGAACAGCACCTAGCCGACAGCTAGCTATCACTGGCTTTGACCTTCACACGCTCCAACACGCTGCATCCTGTTGGTCACATGTCGCTCATCGTTCTTGTACATGCCGGGTTGGTTTCTCTCATTAGTTATACTGTAGCATCGAGAGAGAACTAGACGTTTATCTGTACCTTAAAGAAGTGCAATTGATTTAATATGTGCAATACTGTGTCTTTTATACAGTTTTTTTTAAGAAAAAGAAGAAAAAAAAAAAAAAGATATTTATTATGTAAAATATGAAAAATAAAAACAGACATCTCCAGAGCTCTCCAGATTTGGAGCAGACTGACTTTCATTTGCAGAGCCCCGAGCAGCCCAGCAGATTTTTTTTTATTTTTATCTGACGAACACCGGTTAAAGGATTGGTTCCTGCAAATTACAAAATGTGTTTTTCTCACTTGCTTCTAATGACATCTAGCCCATAGCAGATGGTTTAGACGATATTTGCCCTGGATTGTGCGCTCAGCGCCGCGAATTACCGTCACTGTATCGGCAAAGAAGCAGCGCCTTTGAATGTCTTAAATGTTTTTTTTAAGTGCTGTGAACGCTGCACAGAAAAATTCATTCCACCGTTCTGCTTTTCCAGCAGAATTCTCAGAGACATTGCAAACTACGTGCACGGCTACGTGGCGCTAGGAGTAAGCGAGAAAATACTGTAGGCTTTGTAAATTGAATGAACCAACCTGCTGAAAACTAATTTCACTCACATGGTTTGAAAATTCTGTATGCAAAAAAAAAAAAGACTCTTATGTGATGAAAAGCAGGAGGTAAGGTGGGAAATAGAATCAGCCGTGCATCTCTTTGATGTCGTGGGGGAGGCACATCACGAGGGCAGAATACAGCGGAGGGATAAGCAGCACAGGGTGTCTGGTGCACAAAGTCAACCTGCCTCGGAAACCGGCTCTAATCCAAAGCTTACACTCGCTGCTCGGTCCATTCCTCGCTGTAATACAGTTTGTGACTTTCAGGCAAGTCCATGCACCCACTGTGCATGCACCTGCCTGATGTTAATGCGGAGCCGTAACGGAGAGCGCCCACGAGGTAAACTTGTGACAAAGCGCTGAGTAAATGCCCCCAGAGATGCAGAGTCACCCTCACGTAGCTGCACGGAGCAAATGTGGCTGGAGGGCAACACTACTCCTCCTCCTCCTCCTCCTCTTACCCAATGCACGATAATCTCCACAGGGCTTCCCTTGAGTGGATGTTTACACCACAGTACTGAGGGTACAAACAAGACACCCAGTGCAGCTTAACATCTTGCACTCTTACATCCTTTCAACGCGGTCCGCTGTGGTTCGGCGGCGGCATCAGCATGCGAGTCACAGCGGTTTTCGCGCGGCGCTGACAGCGGCCACTCATCTGACATGGATTGCGACAGGGTCAAGAAACCCGAAGGGATCCTCGGTCAAAGTTTCAGCACAGGTGAGGAGGGAAGAGGTGCAGCGAGTGATAAGTGCATGTTTGAGGCATTATGATGCAGTGCCATATCTCACTATGCTTCTTTTCTGTAAGAGCTCTGCAGCAGTCTGGCCAGCAGGAGAGGGAGGAAGAGAGCGAGGGAGGGAGAGGAGACAGAAGGATGAGAGGAGATGCTAAGAGAAATATTTGGACAGAAACAGATATAAAGATAAAGAGAGAGAGAGATGCAGAGAACCAAACGGACAGGAGGGGAACAAAACAGATCTGAATAGGCGCAGTGTTGCGATGTACAGTGTTCGGTCAGTGAGTGCATGCAGCAGAGGCAAAGCTCTAGCCCCAATAGCCGGTCAGCCCCATACTGTCAATCAATAACACAGAGTCCTTCCCCTGCAGCTTTCCACTCCGTTCCCTCTGCACACTGCAGGAAAATCATCAGGATAACTGTGGAGCACTGCAGCCGACCATCACCACGAGCCGCACTTCAAACACCACGGTTCAAAAAAAGTTCAACGGGTCATTAGATAAGCTCACCGTCTAGCGATGTTTCAAACCCCGCGCCGTTATACTACAATTGCATTCAGGTGTTTGCTGACGACGCAAAACAAATTATGCAACATCACAAGTAGAGCACTAGCGCATAATACACAGATTTTTTTTTCCCCATTTGCAGCCTCCTATTCATGTGTATCTGCAGGGCTCATCCACGAGCTTAAATTAGAGCAAATGTAATTCAAGGGCATCAAGGTAGAACCCGGTAATTTCAGCAGGAACAGCCAAAATGTTTCTGCCACAATCCTAATGTAAATGTATTCACAAGGACTCGTTTCAACCTGCGTGAGGGTGGACATGAATATAAAGACACAGCCCGCAAGGATGTCCAACGATGCAAATGTGTGACGGTGCTGTGGTATAAGTCGCTAACAGGCGTAGCACTGCAGTGACAACACGCAACAAAACCAACGCCCCCAAAGTCGTCACTCTGATCATTCTCATCAACATTCTGTGTCCACCGCCGCCGCCGCCGCCGCCAGGAGAGAGAGGAGAGGGGAGAAAGAAAAGAGAGAGGGAGACAGAGTAGAACGTTAATGCATAAATCTAAATGTAAGAGGCTGCCACTCAGAAGAACAAGGTCGGTGGTTGGCTGCGGTGTTGTGTGAGCAGCAGCAGCAGCAGCAGCAGCGCTATGTGCCTGCAGAGTAGGCAGCGGTACCCAGAGGCGGCAACAACAGCCCTCTGATTAGAAAGCTACAACACTTCCAGCGGCGCTAACTGGGTCTCATGGCTGTTAAAAATTTACATCAACCTTATTGATCATTAAATAATGATTTAGGGACCTACTTCAGATGCAGCTTCTGTTCCAAGTGCTATATAATGCATAGTGTTGGAGAGAAAGAGCCATTGGCTTTGATATGACCTCCAACTTCTATTGCGAGAAAGGACGCTGTGCACATTGATGCAAAATATTATTCAGGTAATTAGAAATGTCAAGTACAGTGCGCTGGCTAGCTACGGAGTCAGCAGCTGACAAAAGATAGGGGTCAGCGGGGACAATAAAAGCAGGCTGTGTACAGGGCGGCTGTATACAAAGTAGACGGTTTCAACAAGGGCCGCAGGAGGTCACGGCGAGAGTAGTTTCATTAGCTGGAAAGGAGGCCGGTCGTCCTCGGCGCCATTCAGCGGCCGCAGCTGGAAGCAGAGAACACCATTTCACCTGCACCACAGGGGGACGCTGGAATGGATGCACTTAGTATAATACAGCAGAGAGGAGACCTGCGTGCGCTGCCTTCATCTTGATAGCCTTTTAGACAAAGTGGTACGCAAGTTCCACGTCTGAAGAACATGATCAAAAGAACCCCACTGCAGTGAAAAATAGAGGGAACACGACATTAGCAGAGGGCGAGCTGTAATGGGAGCCGAGCCAAGTTCTGACAACATATCCAGCGAGGTACGATCCCTTTATCCGAGTCCACTTTCCAAACTTGTTGACCATGAGCCAGCCAGGACAATGGAGAGTCTCAATCTGGCATAACAATGAGCATAGTGGAGAGCTACAGAGGGAGGATAAGGGGGAGTCCTAGACCTCCTTCAGGCACCTTTTTTCAGGCAGCTGGCTGGGAGAAAATAGCCAACAGGGCAGCTTGTGCTCAACTCACAGCTTCATTAGCTTTACATTATTCAGTATGATGCACGCTAGTGATCTGTTACACAACAGAGGGCTTCCGATTAGCTCGGTGCACTGCCGGAGCACCTTCAGACAGAGCGAGACGTAGAAAGAAGGAACAGAGTCTCTGCAGTCTGCAACCCGAAAAGGAAAGAAGCATGGAGAGGGAAAGGAAAGAGGACACAGGGGACAGACGGACGAGTGCTGTGGACGTATTATATCACTGTGACACAACATGCACACAAACACGGAGGATGATCACAGTGTGATAACTGTGGGCTTTATTAAATCATTCTCTGCTGGTGTGGCTCAGTTACTGGTAATAAAAGCCTCCATTTAAACAGGTGACGCTGTCGCCTGCTGCTCCCCAGATGGAGAGGTTGACAAACACACAGCGAATAATCCAGATGTGAGGAGATGTGGTGACGCACCAACCAGCAGCGGTACCAGTTTAAGTCAGCTGACTCTCCATCTTCATGTACATTTATCAAATCCAGAGAAAACGCCTCATCGCTTTAAATGAGCCATAAAAGTACCTTTAAGTGCTCTCAGAGGGATCCCCTTCCATAAAAATTACATGTTTACTACCCAAGATTGACTTTCAAAGTCAGCACATGACACGCTGCACGAGCATCAACAGAACCAGTCAACGAACACAGAGGGTGATGTTTATTACTCGAAACGTACAGGCGACCTCAACTGGACTTTTTTGGACTCATGAAAATGGATGAAGGCTTCGTCACGCACGTCAGGCAGACGGCATATTTTGCACGATGACTGATAAGTGCATTAATTGCCACCAAGCTCTTGCTGAGAGAGTGATTTGAAGACGGATGCTAACGGCGACGGCGGGGGGAGCACAGTGATTAGATTACAGCACAGAGCATCAGAAATGTACTAATAAGTGAGGATCAGGCACACAAACAAGTAAACCACAGATACAAACAACACACACACACACACACACCGGCAAACAAACAACTGGCTGAAGAAAGATATGAGCAGATCAAAGCTGCTCTTAGACTGAGGTTGTGTGAAAGCATTCCTGCCAAGGTAGAATTTACCTTTAATGATAGTTCTGGACTGGAACTGGAGTTGCAGCGGGCCTGTGGGAGCTAATCTGGTTGTGGTGCATAGACGTGTGTGGGTGTGTAAAAACAGAGATAGGACTGTGGTGTACCGTGGTACACAACGAGAACCTGCAGAGGATCAAACTCACGATGTGGGGGGAGTCCCGGCCCATGGAGATGACCGTCCTGTTGACCGTCCTCAGCAGCTTCTCCATGATGATCTGCACATGCCACTGGGTGGGACCCTGCAAAAAAAATAAAAAATATCAGCACACAGACGAAGGGAAGGAAAGGAACATATTGAAACAACAACTTTACAGCACTTATGTTGTGATGCCGTGCTGTATTCTGTCACATCGTCAGTAATTCACTGAAACAGGTTTAGAGGGAATCCCGTCTTTACTTTCATAAAACATATGTAGAGACTGATTAAAAACCACCTGGTTCTACTCATAGACTGTATAAAAGATGGACGTAGCAACCGGCCCTGAAAAATGAAGCCAACCCGGAAGTGTCAAAAACCTGCAATATCACTACGTCCACTAGCTGCTGGCTCCACAAAGCCCTGGCTCCCATAGACTGGAACTGGAAAAGAAATGATCACAGATCACCAAATACTGCATTCCTACAGCTCAGGATTTTGTTCTTATTAGTTTTCATGGTCAAGTCCAGAGATCAGGTGGCCAATCTGAAAATAAATCAAAACTGAATTTTTAAAAAATCCTCAACATTTTGCGGGGCGAGGGGCGTGGCTGGCTTGATTGACAGTCGGCAGCGACCATACAGACGAAGCGAGCAGAAGGCGGTAAATGTGGGCGGGCAGAGAGGGCCCGCCTCTCAATCCATCTGACCAATCACTGCTCCTATGGCTCCGCCCCCCTCCCACGATTGTTGGCTCCAAAAATCCAAGATGTCAACCAGGAAGTAGCAAAACCCTGGCTTCATGTTCTCACTACAGAAACCAACGGGTGACGTCACGGCAGCTACGTCCATCTTTTATACAGTCTATGGTTCTACTTGGGTTTGTTTCTATTCTACCCAGTTTCAAACCGACTACTGACAGGTTTCTCATAACTGATGAATGAATAACTGTTGTGCTTGTGGCAAAACAAAAAAAATCTGTTTTATCAGTTGATTAAAAGAAAAAAAACAAATGTTCAAGCTGCTTTTCACAAGCTCAGAACTCTGAGCGTGACTCATCCAATCTGATTAACGCACTCTGAGCTTTCATCCGGGGCAGGTTGGTCGTAAGCGGAACCGTTCACCTCGGACTTTCCTGTTAGTTGCTCTGGCTGAGCGGAGGCCTGTTTCCTGCTGCCTCCACCTGTCTGTGGGGGAACTCCTCTGAGCAGCTCTGCAGAGTCGAACTTTCAATAATTTACGCCGCTCTTTCTGCAGTTGAAGAACTCGGTCTGTGCATATGCGCACAGACTCACAGACGGGCACCGGGGAGAATAAACTATCTGAGGAGGGAGCTTCAGATTTGAGTGTGACGCACGTCTTTGGTGAAAACCCACGATTCCCAGAGACTATTTTTAAAGAGAAACATCCAGACTCGTCTTTACCTCCTACAAAAATTGTTTAGTCATTTGAATATAGCCGTTTAAAAGGGACACGTACAATCAGACTGTTTGTCCTAATAAGATCCAAACTGTTTGATGACTTGAAAGAAGCAGACAGAAATATCCACAGAGGTTTTCCCTGCTATGTTTTTTTTTTCCCACTCTGCTCATTTCTGCGTAAGTCGAGGAAAGCTTTGGTTGGGTTGATGTGCATGACAGATATGAAAGGCAGAGTAAGACTGTAAGAGGAAGCAGCAATTTGAGAGACGGCGAGAGAGGTAGCGTAAAAGCCAGAGCAAGTGGAAGAGGTGGATAATCCCTGGCAGAGTGGAGTGTAGGAGGCTGGACTGGGGTGATCAATGACGAGAGTCTGAGAGGGCCTGAGGGAGGACATCAGGAGTCTGGGCATGGAAGAGGATGAAACACACTCGTAGAGCAGCTGAGTGTTTCTGAGTGTGTGTGTGTGTGTGTGTGAGTTATCATCTGTGCATGAGGAGACGGGCACTCCAGCTAAAAAACACCAGAAACATTTTCGTGCTAAAACAAATAGTTGATTAATCCAGTGGTTCAGTTGATAGAAGGGTGACAACATTTGAATGAATCCGGGCCAGTTCATGTGCATAAACCGCTGAGGACTTTTAAACCAGAGAGCAAACAGTTCTACTGAAACTACAACAGGAGCGCATCTGTTTTCTTCACTGATGGATGCATTGGCCTTATCGAACACAGGAAAACATGCAGGGATGTATTGACTGGCCATAAATTACACTGCAGCACCGTGTTAATGTGATTGTTCCTGAAGTGCACAGTGGGTCAACAAAGCACAGGGTTCCTGGAGAAAGTAGGACTTCCTGTGTTTGAGTTCGGTTGATAAAGAAAAGCTTAATCATAGCACCTTTAAAGTCTAAAAATAGCTGCTTCAATTACAACTCGTTCAGCTATTGAACATAAATCTCACATCTTCCTCACTAACATTTGCTTTGCAGTTGTTTTTCTGGCACAGTCACAAACTCTGGGCTGCACAAGGACGTCCACAGAGGGTCAGTCGTCCAAGAATTGGGTGGATGACGAAATTTGCGTCATGCATCCTCTTGCAGACATGGAAAGCATGAAAAGGCTTCTTTTTTTTTCTTTTTTTTTTGTGCTTTAGGGCAGGGGTGTCGAACTCCGGTCCTCGAGGGCCACAATCCTGCACGTTTTAGATGTTTCCATCTTCCAACACACCTGATTCAAATGATCAGCTCATCATGAAGCTCTGCAGAAGTCTGATAACGATCCTGATCATTTGAATCAGGTGTGTTGGAAGAAGGAAACATCTAAAACGTGCAGGATTGTGGCCCTCGAGGACCAGGATTCGACACCCCTGCTTTAGGGCCTAGTCCACGCATACATGGTATTATTCTCCCTCTTTGTTCTCAGGAAAAAATTAAATAAAATAAGTTCACATGGAAATGCAAAACCACCAGTGCGTCAAACATACAGGCGGTGATGTAACTCTAAACCTAAAGCCATTTTGGCCAATCACGAGCCTGAAAACCACGAATGGCGCATTAAGGATGGGAGAAACAGCTCTGTGTATCTGTACTCAGTGTAGTGGAAGAATAACTGTACGTTCATGTGTAAATGGAAAGTTTTCCAAAAGGTCATTTTTGACCTAAAACTGTGTTTGCATACGAACAAAAGCCCAAAACACATAGAAAACACTATGTTATTAAAAACACATGTGTATAAGTGGTAAAGGCCTGAGTCATATATCAGCTTCACCTGCTCAGGTATAAAAATATGTTGCATTTGTCTGCAATAGAAACTGAATATATTGGTAGTTCACAGTGTTGATAAGACAATCCAAGCCATTTGAAGGCATCGTCTTGGGCCCTGAGAATAGATTATGGACTATTGTTTGGCTATTTTTGTGCATTTACGTACCTAATTTAAATAATAATAATAATAATAGATTACTAGAAACTATTAGTTTATTCACTGACACTACTGAAGTTATGACTTTAGAATTTCAAACAATACAGAGCGATGCTTAGCTTGGACTGGCTGTCTGACCGTCTCTGTGACTAACGCTGACAATAACCGCTCATCACCACGTAGACCACATCGCTGTGAGGTACTCTGGCTTTGAAGCACCACAGGGTGAAGCAGAGCTCATCATCGTGTTCTTGGAGAACAATGATTGTGTTGAAGATGGCCTCTAGCAACCCTGAGCGCTGAATTACTGCACACAGCCAACCCTACGAGTTAGTAAATTAACACTGTCATAAAACGTGCTCCTTTCAGGCCATGTACGGCAATAAAACAAATTGAGAACAGCACACTGATTAGTAGCATCAGTAAAATAACCGCAGTCGGAAATGTGTGTTCTTTTTTTTTTAATGGAGGTACTCTTGGATTACCTTGTTATGCTGTTTGTGTCCCAGAGGGAAATGAAAGCACATAAAGCTGGAGATTGTGTTCCTCACCACATCCTTCCTGTAAAGCACCTCCAGGATGTCACTGAGCAGCTGGCAGCAAGCCTTCGGCTCCTCCCGCTTCTCCAGGTGGAACTTCAGCTGGTCCGTCATCAGCGGCAGGAGGATCTCGCGGCAATCTGCGGGGACGCCAGCAAAACACACACATTTTGACGACGGCGCTGAAGACACGGAGCAGATGATAGATGGCACAAAGCAGAGCGGCATATGCTCCCGACACACTCCGAACGCAGATGCGCGCCGCTTATTAGTGGCATCTCCGAAGATTAAATTAAAACAACGTACATAGTGAAGTTATTAATTAAAATGGCCGCGCTAAAAGCTCCCAAAATCCCTCGGAGTAGTTACAGAACAATAACACGACTGTCAGAACAAAAAGAGAGCAGCCAATCAGCATCAGGTAAGGAGAGAGGAATAATTACCAAACCAGCTAATGACATTAGTGTGGAAAAATCTGATCAAATTGATCCCTACCCAATATTATCGACCGCTGCAGTACCTGTTAATCACAGCAGGAAAAAAATAACTACTGACAGAGTGGTTCCCAGCTGTAGATGTAGGTGTTGAACCGCTTTTATTTTGAAAAGATAAAACATGTTTAATAGGGGCTGCAAGGTGGCGCAGTGGTTAGCACTGTTGCCTCGCAGCTAGAAGGTTGCCGGTTCGCGTCCCGGTGGGGGCACCCAGGATCTTTCTGCGTGGAGTCTCCATGTTCTCCCCGTGCAGCGTGGGTTCTCTCCGGGTTCTCCGGCTTCCTCCCACAGTCCAGAAACATGCTGAGGTTAATTGGTGATTCTAAATTGTCCGTAGGTGTGAATGTGGTTGTCTGTCTCTAAGTGTAGCCCTGTGATAGACTGGTTACCTGTCCAGGTGAACCTGCCTTCACCCTGAGTCAGCTGGGATAGACTCCAGCCCCCCCTGACCCTAGTGAGGATTAAGGTGTATAGATAATGGATGGATGTTTAATAGACAAAACAAGAGTTTAAATGACTGAAAATGACAAAAATCGGCGGCCCTGTGCACGAACAGCAAGTCAGAGCAGCTCTCTTTCACAACGGTAGCATCAAAAAGTGAAGCTCCACATGCACAGAGCAGAGAGTTTGTTTGGCGATTTGAACATGGAGGACAGCAGCGATAACTCAGGTAGCTTCTTCAAAATAAACCTTTCTGATTTCAATCTTAGTGGTGTCGTGTAGGCATGTGTGGGAGCCATACGTAAAGAGAACAGACAAACACTGGAGCTATTTTGGTTTAATTAGAAGCCGGGGGTGTTTAAGTGAGAAGGTTATGTGAATATTTAATAGATTTATGGAGTGAAGAGCAATCAAACTGCAGCTTTCAGTCGACACATCTAATAAGCATCAGTAAAAATGGATAACCTTTCTGATAGAAAATAAAGAAAAGAGAGAATATTAACAATTGAGCTCTTCTAAATCGCTACCAGGCGGTGCAAAGCCATGCAGTCAGAGTATTGATATCAATGTCATCTGTAAAGATAAAAACAAGAACGAAATAGCAGTACAGCGAGTGGAATCATCACCATATTGCAGCGGAGTCGGGGAACAATGGTGCTCCTCGAATGATAATCTTTATAATGACAAGGTGGAGAGACACCACCACTGCTCCTCAACGGCCGAGCCAGCCATGGATTTTAATTCAGAATCAATACACGCTCTTTGGTACAACAGACGACGCTGCAGCTTTAATAAGCCATTCAGCTGGGACGAGATAAAAATTTAACTTCATTACTCATCAAAACACACACACACACACACACACAAAGCGGGCGTAAAGCTTTGCCGATTTGCCAATACCGCTCAAGGCCAAATGATAAACAGCGAAGATGTAACGAATAACGAGTAGCATGAACTCAGGTGACCTCTTGGTGAACTATACCCAGAGGTGTCAAACAAAAAACCCAACCGACACAAAATGAGCAGTGAATCCATGAAGACGGGGGATGAAAGGGTCGATACTTTGGTTCCAACAGGAGAAAGAAAAAAAAACAAAGCCACACCTTTGACTGCAGTGAATGTGTCAGGAGCTGTTTGGGTATTACAGGAATTAACCACAACACAGAGGCCACGAAGAGGCTTTTTAATAATGTGCCACTGAATGCTTTGTACAGTAAAACTCCAGCAGAATTTCATTTCAGGCGTCTCAGGCATTGATTAGTGCATCAATTACATCGTTACTCTCGTCAAGCAATCTAGGAAATCTCATGTAGCTGCTCGACTCGATTTTAATGGTCCTATTGTAAAAAATAATTACGGGGAAGCTCCTGCTTGATGAAAGCATTTCAATTAAATATGTGCTCCAAATGGATTCCTGCATAATGTTAAAAATGGTATAAATCAACAAAGCGGCTGTTTGTGACTAAAACTTTGCAGCCACAGAGGCGGCTCGACTTCACAGTAATTAACCGATAACATTTGGAGCGCTGCTGCTGCGTGCGAAGGCAAATACGTGGCACAAGACGAGAGGTTGAGCTGACACCGGAGTGGGAAAACGCTCGCTCTTCAGGGAGCACGATTTCGCTCGGCAAATATCAAGGCAGTCTCTCGACAATCTGAGCCAAGTGTCGTGACTCGGGACGTGACAAGAGGGTCATCAAAATCTGCAACGTTCATCCTCTTACAACCAACTTCTCACCGTATCCTTACCGGGCACATCAGATAGAAAGCTCCCAGCATCATTTGGGTTTATCCAACTTCTTACGCTGCTTGATACGAACGAGAAAACTGCTTTTAATTTTGCAGGACTAATCTGCAAGAGAAGTCTGTCTGATAATTTGTTCTAAATGGGTGTTTTTTTTTTTAAAAAACTTCATTTAAAAGACATGAAGCTCGTTGATATGCAGGCTCCAAATGTGCACGACTAGAAAAACTGAAAAGGAAGCTTTGGTTGCAGAAGGAAGCATCAGTCGGATGGAAATATTCCAGCCACAGAAAAAGCACGTCTGCAACGTCGGGCGGTTGTTGCCACGACAGGAGGCAACACAACTAATCTGCTTGACCATTTAAATCAGCACCACAAAGCTTTGTCTGAGGAGCTCAGAGCCAGATCTGAACAGCATCCAAAGCAACAACAACAACAAACTACTTTGAAAGCCGGTGCCAGGGCTGCACCGTGTTAGGAAGGTTCCAGACTGCTGCTTTTTTATCCAATGTTCTGTGCAGATGCACTCATAAATCCACCACAATCACCACAATCATTCTGGAATGAGTTGTTCAAGCCAGCTGCTAAAAATTCCTTTGCTTGTTTGCAGAAAAACTAAACATCACAACGGCAGGTTTTTTTTTTTCCCAGTGTCTAACCATCCTAGTTGTCAAGTGATTTCACTTTGGACCAAAACTTTAGACTCCTTGACTCTGCCGTCCCTGGAGACCTATTAGGAATAACTCTGGCCCTCCTTGGAATAGCAGCTCCATCCAAACAAGCAATCTCAAGCTGTACAGATTTCTCGTCGCTTTTCAAAAACTTTGACAAGAGTTTCGAGATCAAGGACAAATGTGTTGACTAAAAAACTACCACCAATTATCTGCGAATATCCTCCTCTTCTCGTACAGGCTGATGTACAATGCATCTATTATTCACATGAAGCTTTTACTTTTATACATCTGGAAATAAATGCTATGGGTGTTAAGCGTCTGCCTTGTCACTTGTTCGCCGGCCCTGATGCAAAGTGACAACCATGTCTGCACTGAAACGTTTTCGGTGCTGTGGAACGGAGCACCAAGCTATCTGCCCGATACAGCTTAAAGGGAAAATGTGTGTTTTTATACATATTTGTGTGTGTGTGTGTGTGATTCCCAGGGGTATGAACAGAAGAGCAAATCTCCAATCTGAGGTATTTAATGCCTTGTTTCTACCTCATTCTCGTTGCGCCTCCTCACATAAAAACACAGACACCTGAATGGACAAGTGAGCGTAAACATACGTGCACGCTCACCGTTGCAGACACGAGGAAGCAAGGTGGGAGCGGGACAACCCGACTGGAACTATCAGGCCGGGCCATGAGCGCTCTCCTCAAACTTCCCGTGCAAACAGATTTTAGACGCTACAGTAATTTTCCCCTTAAACACAGACCAAGAGGAGCATCGGACATATTTGTTCTCTTCCAACGAGCCCATTTGCAAGTGATTTATGTGCCCTCCTTTGACATCATCAGCGGTGAAGGTGACACCACGTTGTGCCTCCAAAATAAAAAAAAGGGGGAAACAAAAACACTTTTCCTGAATTGGGAAAGTTTCCGTTTGCAGCAGGGATTTGCATACCAATCGCATTCAACACACAGGATTTCAATTTCATACTCGTACATGAAACCGGCGAAGAAAGGGATGTCGCCCTATTCTCTGAAGTAGTAATTTTCAACAGAATTAAGCCCATTGGGGATTGAAATATACTAATTTAAGATGTGTTTTTCACACAGAAACTGTTAATATGTTAATGAATTTGCAGCCTACAGGTAAGAAAACATTTCCATCAGTGGAGACAGTCAGAGAATATTAATGAGCACGAGGAATCTGAAACTAAAGGCTGAGCAGTGAGCTCGTAGGTGCCTCTTGCTGAGCATTTATTTACTCCAAGCATTCCGGTACATTTCACTCTGGAACCGGCAGGCTGGAGAACCTTTTAGGGACCACCTGGGGATCCGGATGCAGCTAACGGCGAGCCCCGCGAGCACGGGCACTTACCGCTGCTGATTGGACCACCTCACAAACCGGCCGACTCATTCTCTCATTGCAGTGGTTATTATCTTTAACAAAGCGTCTCCAAAAGCAGAGCGCAGCTTGATACTGACGCAGAAAGGCCACAGTTACTTGGCAATTAAGCTTCCTCCATCCCCGCTGCTGAGCACATACACCTCAAAGATGACGGGAGATGCTCCAGCGCATGGAGCAGCTGTGAGAACTGAGCGACGGGATAATCCGTACCGACTTCACAAACAACTCCTCCTGCTGATCAGCAGGCCATTCACAAGCATCAGGGAGGCTGGCCTGCGCACAATTACACCAACAGATCAATAGTAATGACCAGAGGACCAAGCACTGAGCACTGCCCTTCAATAGCGACTCACTAAACTGGCCCAAAACCACCACTCAGACAAATTCTGTGTTTCTAAATTATGAAAAGGCCGGATCATTAACTTGAAGGCAGTGACATTTACACTGCGTTATGTTCAATATCAGACTTACTGAGTGGGACACACTTCCCATTACACTCTGTTCAACTTCCATTTTTGTTCTCTGTGCAGTCGCGCTGAAGCGAACGTCTGCAGATGACGGGGGGCCGTGCAGGTGGATGTCCGCTGCCTTTATGTTAGCCGGCTGCCGCTCCAAGGCATGTGTTGTCCCCGCCAGACAAATTAAAAGACAGTTGCTATTTTAACGGAAAACAAACTTTTGTTTTAATTCGCCACCGCAGGACAGACCGGTAATGTGTTTGTGTCTAAACCGAGCCTAACGTGGCCCAAGAGGACGGGTGCCTCCAGCAAAAATGCTTAACCCCCCGATCATCACTGCAGCTGGACTCAGGCTGCCACGGGCTGCAGTCTAGCCCGTGGCTACCTGGAGGTATGTTTTCTAATTAACTAACTTTACAACCTGGCCTACACATCTCACATTAGTGCAATATGGACAAAATACACGATAGCGTGGCACCAAAGTGTGAATGTATATGACGGTGCTGCAGGGTTGAGACAAAGACGGGAAAACATAAACCGAAATCACCCGATAAAGACACTTAAGGAAGATGGATTAAATAATAAAGCCGGAAAAAGGAGCAGCTGAGACTTTAAGGCTGCACAGATGGAAACGCTGATTTTCAGATTCAGACAAGTCCTGGTGATTCTAGCAGCGGGGATGCTTCACACTTTTTAGAAAACAAGAAGGATCTCCACTCCGCCTCACCAATGACCTTTACGGCGGGCTCACAGAGGGCTGCCGAGGGGTGGCAGGTGGTGTGTGTGATTGCCTATATTACTGAACCGTGAGCGAAGGTGCATGCACCGGAGAACTGTGAATACAGTCTGTGGCGTATGTGTTCTCACCGTGATGAGTGAAGAGATCGCTGTGGACAATGTCAATCAGACAGTCTAGCTTCTGCTTTACCAGGCGACCCGGAGGGACCTTCTGGATGAACTCCGTGAACAGCTTGCTGTGGAGACAGAGGGAGGACAATGAAAACAAAAAGGTCAAACTGATCAGGCATCTTGGGCTGGCTGACTGCTTTCCACCATGAGCAATCATCCAAAACGCAATTAAAGGTGTACAGGT
Organism: Stegastes partitus; assembly: GCF_000690725.1. Lineage (NCBI taxonomy): Eukaryota > Metazoa > Chordata > Actinopteri > Pomacentridae > Stegastes > Stegastes partitus. The sequence continues at coordinate 247,666 of NW_007578136.1, read as the reverse complement.
GCTTTTCAGATATTCTGGCAAAGCGTGGAGGACATCACAACATACAGCGAGAAGTAAAGGAGAGTTGAACTCGTATGAACTCTGAGCAGCTCACCATCGGATCTGCTATCTCAGCTGTGATAGACTTTAGCTGTCAAAGCTGCAAAATCAGTGAAAAAGAGAGATTTACAGGAGTCATCAAGTACCTTTGCTTTTTAGGTGTTTATCATCTTGTTGGACATATTTTCGAGGATTTTCGATTCCTTTAATTAGACATACCACTAATATATATATTTACTTAGACTGCCTAATTCACAAAGGGTTTACTAGATAAGTCTTCTATATAATGAAGTAGCCTTAAGGTGCATTATTGACCTCGCTAAAAGAAATTTGGCAATTCTCAGTTCAGGGCTGCACGGTGGCTCGGTGGTTAGCACCGTCACCTCGCAGCTAGAAGGTCGCTGGTTCCCCAGCGGACATCTTCGTGGAGTCTCCATGTTCTCCCCGTGCAGTGTGGGTTCTCTCCGGGTTCTTCCTCCCACAGTCCAGAAACACGCTGAGGTTAATTGGTGATTCTAAATTGGCTTGGTTGTCTGTCTCTAAGTGTAGCCCTGTGATAGACTGGTTTCCTGTCCAGGGTGTCAGCTGGGATAGACTCCAGACCCCCTAGTGAGGATTAAGGTGTATAGATAGCAGATGGATGGATGGATTCTCAGTTCAGTGTTTACTGGAACTTTCAGCCACGTGTCACAGCCCTCATCAGCAGACGAGAGCTCAACAGCCGAATTAGCGAAATATCAGTTCAGCCCAGTAAATCCACAGGTCCTGGAAGAGTCTCATCAGTCTAAATAAGTGGAAGCACCTGTGTCAGTACGTGCAACCTTCAAACCCGCCGGCTTGATTACTCTTTAAAGGTCTCACATTGGCCCCCTTTCAAGCAAATTAATAAAACATTTCTCCAGAACGTGTCTTTCAAATCCGCTCTACATTGACTGTTTCTCTGATTTTAAACGTGCCGTCCACGCCGCCTTCAGGAAGAAGACTCTCTCTGCGACTGACAGCGTGAAGCAGAACAGCCGGCGTCCGACTGGCTTGCAAAGCTGGGAGGCTATCAAACTGCAGGGAGGCTGAAGGAATGGAAACATCCTCATATTTACAACCTCCAAGTTTATAACAACCACAAAAAAACACAATAAAAATGGACTTTCACCATATGGGACCTTTAAATGTGGCTCCTCTGCTCCCCATAGCTGCTGCTCTGAATCATTTTTTCTAGTTCTTGAATACAAATGAACACCATTCAGATAAACATTTTAAAACGGATGCTTCCAGTTTTTTTGGGGGTGTTTTTAAGACAACCCGACATGTAGCTCAAAAAGATCAAACGTGAACATTCAACAGTTCGGAGCCCGAAAGATAAATCCACATTTATGCACACACATAAAAGCTGACAGTTTTTCTCCTCAACGAGGAGGCCGGATGCTCATTATGCTGGCAAGCTGAGGCTCAAGGAGGAGAGAAAAGGTTCTGGCAGGGGATGAAACACCCCCACCCCCAAGGCTTCAATTTAGTCGCCTCCAGCATAGCCACTCAGCCAGGTTTGTGCTAACAACAGGAACAGCTGATGCCACCTTTGCTCAAGCGGGGGAAAAAGAGCCAGGTCTGTGATTTACGGCGAGGTGAATGGTTCCTAAGGACCACAGTTTTCAGAATTAAGGCTAAAATTAAATGCTTTCCTCACGTCGTTCCCTTTTTTCAGACGGCGAGAGCATCTGGCGTTCCTCGTTGAGCCGTCTCACCTCATTGTAGCTGCAGTGAGAATAATCTTAATTACAAATATATTATTTATTTGAGTGGAGGTGCCAATAAGGACAGGTGTGATCCAGTAATTCAATCTGCATCTTGATGGCAGCGCACACCGTCCCTCCAAGCTCATAGATGTGTCTGGGACATAGATGGACAACATATGGTACCCACGGAGGGAGTGTTGGGAAGTTAAAAGTCAAAGATTTTAAAAAAGGGGTTCACTTTTTAGCACGCCTTATCATGAACAACACAATTAAGGCCAACACTCGTTAAATCTCACTCGTTTTAGAAGATGTTTAATGTCAGAAACTGGCGACGTGTTCGGTAAACAGTGAACGAAATGGGAAAAAAAAAAAAAATCAGTCCCGAGAGGTGAACAGAGAAGTGGTGCACGGCGGACAGAATGGATGTGTTGAGCGACTGTCCTCCTCTGTGATAGCGCTGGAGTGGATTGGAGGCCAGAAGCAGGAAATGGGAGCCCTGTGTGGCCCAAAATCTGCTGTGGAAATGGCAGCTGCCCAGGCGCTGGACGTTGGAAAATGGAAAAGGGCTTCTCGCTGAGTGTTTGCAAATGAACAGGCAAAGCACATTTCAAGGTCTGGAAAACACCTACATGTAGCAGCGCTACTTGTGCCAGTCTTTGAGCCGCCATAAAAATAGATTCCAGCGTCGAGAGCGTTGCTGCCGATGGCCAAATGTTGGTGGAAGTAGAGCGCAGCTACACGTTTTTAGTCTCAGAACTCTGATCAAGCAGAGGTGGGCTGATTTTGTCACTTTTAATTGATTTAATGAAAAAACAACAGCTTCAGTCACCGAACATGTGGCCTCCACTGTGGGAAATGGTACGTCTAGTTTCCATTCACTAATCACTCCTCGTGTTAGCGGTAAGGAAAACTGAAAAGAGAATCCTGAAATCATTCTTAGATTTATGGCACCATCCTTCACAGACCTTTTGAAAAGAAAGAAAATCTACCAATTAGAAAAGGAGTCATTTCTTTTTTTTTATTGGCAAACCGACTGATTCTCTCAATGTCACCTTCCTGTTGACACAACTGCGAGCGTCTACTTCCGAACAGAAGAAGTCGTTCAGGTGACGAGAACAGAATATTAACGCTCTGTTTTGTAAAACACAGATCGCAGATAAACTACTTCACGCATGAGCTTCTAATACTCGAGTACACGCCGAGGCACGTACTAAGCCACAGCCGATGACATTCATGGGAGATAACTGAAATGGACACTTGAGTGTGGCAGCGGCTAAGTTTCCACGGCAACCCGGGCCGTACAGTACAGCTGGTGAATGCTGAGCTGGTAAATGAAAGCAGCCCAGAGGTAGACAGGCGGACAACAACCGAACGGTGCATCCCACCAGCTTGTCGTGACATTTTAATACAAGACAACACTTCAAATGGAGTAAGAAATTTAGACCCAGAAAAATGACACTTAATTCTGAATTTTCTATACATTGGATTTAAACTATGGTGCTGTTGAAGCTCCTGGTTCAGAGCTCACAGGACGACATGTACATTTCACCTCTACAATTCTACATATACCTCACAGATTATAATTCAGGGGTTCTCAACTGGTGGGTCGCGGACCTGTTCTGGGTGGGTAGCGGACAGCTGGTCAAAAATAAATAATATATAATGTGCGTCTCAGATTGGACCATGGACTGTATAAAAGATGGACGTAGCTGCCGTGACGTCACCCGTTGGTTTCTGCACTGAGAACATGAAGCCAGGGTTTTGCTACTTCCTGGTTGACATCTTGGATTTTTGGAGCCAGTGACGCAAAAATCCTCGGAGGGGGGCGGAGCCATAGGAGCAGCGATTGGTCAGACGGATTGAGAGGCGGGCCCTCTCTGCCCGCCCACATTTACCGCCTTCTGCTCGCTTCGTCTGTATGGTCGCTGCCGACTGTCAATCAAGCCAGCCACGCCCCTTGGCCCACAAAATGTGGACGATTTTTTAAAAATTCAGTATTGATTTATTTTCAGATTGGCCACCTGATCTCTGGACTTGACCATGAAAACTAATAAAAAAAAGTCCTGAGCTGGAGGAATGCGGTATTTCATGATCTGTGATCAGTTCTTTTCCATTTCCAGTCTATGGGAGCCAGGGCTTTGTGGAGCCAGCAGCTAGTGGACGTAGTGATATTGCAGGTTTTTGACACTTCCGGGTTGGCTTCATTTTTCGGGGTCGGTTGCTGCGTCCATCTTTTATGCAGTCTATGGATTGGACTTATTTTTTATTTTGAAAAAACTTTTATTTTGACAGCCATAGTTTGTTTGACGTTCATTTTAAGTTTGTGTTGATGTTGGGATGCAAGATAGCAAAGCGCAAATATGACCCGGAGTATTGAAGATGTGGATTTTCATACTAGGGCTGGACCCGAATAGCCACCTATTGGTTCGCTGTGCTGGAATCGGGACATCAATTTTGATCTCTGAATATTCCTCCCACCTCCTCCTCCTCCTTCTTTGCGACTTCATGACCACGGGAAAATGTGGGTCCCAGTGTGAGACCAGTTGAGAACCCCTGTTATAATCATCAACCGGCATGTAAGTGAAACAAGTGAAATTACCTGAGCTCCTTGGGATCAAAGACCAGCTTGACGTCGTTGACGATGGTGGGAATGTACTTCAGCGCGGCGCCCTTTAGCGAAGGAACGAGAAGAAAAAAGCAGCTCAGTCATTTATTGATATTTAATAAGCTGCTCCGTCTCCTATTATGTAAGACAGTGTTTTCCACAAGCAAGGTAGAAACTGCAAATAAAAGCAGCAGCGGCGGCTTGATTAAGCTGTCCTGGTTTCCCGTGCACCTTAACAGCATGTCGTCGTCGACACATTCTGCCTTTCTGTGGGGCCGCAAACTAGGACACAACTTAAACAGCTGATGACCGAGAAGAAACACTTTTTGTTTTTTGATGAGCTGTGTGTGCTTATCGTTCCTGCTAATGCTCAGGTGCATATAACCGGTAATAAAGCTCCTGTAAAGTCTGGTGAATTCCAGGCTGTCTCTATTAATTTACGGGATTAAGACGTTTAATAAATAAAGCAGGATCAATGGAGGATATCTTTGTAATATCCCCCCCTTGATAAATAGAGCCAGATAAGATTCGCATTAGCATATCAATACTAGAATAAAATCATCAAGAGCATGCACACGGTGACTGATTACAGAGCCATCCATTCGTAATGGGAATGATTAACCAAGCTGACACTTCTCTCGCTACCTGACTGTTGCTAAATGCCAGCCAAGGTGGGTTGGAGTGTTTATACAGCATCTGTGCGAATTAGCGCCAGTGCCAGTCTGTCTCGTAAAGGTCGATCGGCTATACAGGTGTAGCACGCCGGACGTCGCCCGCTACAATCGGGAGCTACATGCTAGGATGTAAGAGATCTCCTGTCTAACACAACACCTCCTAACGTGTCAGCTTCAGAGCAAAAACATGCTTTTTCCGAGGATTAAAGTCGTGTCATCCAAGCAGAATTCTGCTTTAATCTACTCTCATCTTATTACATGTTTTTCTTGCTTTAATATGCAAAACTTCACACCTTCACCTGAGACTGAAAACTGGATTTCAAAGATGCTGTTTGACTTTGACTCAATCAAATGTCTTTTCTGATAAAAACCGAATGTCTTTTTTTTCCCCACTTTGTTCTTAACAGCAGATAAACTCCCACTTGTTGTGAGGGGATGTTTTTGTGTGAAGTGTCGGTAGAAATGCATCTCCAGCCGACGGCGGCATCTCTTTGTGTGTGTGTTTGTTTATGTTCTTTCTGTGTGTGTGTGTGTGTTTATCAAAGCTTTAATATTCATGTGCGCAGGTACGTCCAGATGTTCATCAGGATTCAGATTTTTTTTTTTTCCCAGGGAGGTATAATGGGACCGCTCATTAGCTTCCACCTGTCACAGTGCTTTCACAAGGGTGGATTTGGGAAGAAACCAGGATTCCTCGGTTTCATGCCCGTTCCTCAAGATCAGTTTTTAATTTACTGACAGTAAAGCTAATATCTCACCCAATTACACAGCAACTGACTCCTAATTGACTCCTGAGCTTCTCGTATGGTTCAGTGTGCACATGGATCTACTGTAGGTGTGCCAAGGTGCATGTACCCTGTGATTATGTTATCTCTGAAAGCATAGGTGTATGTGAGCCTGTGTGGAGGGGGGAGGCGGTTTTTGCTGCACAAAAACTAATCCCGGGGGGTGTTTGTCGCCTATGTGGGGTCACCGAGCTTCGGGTCAAAGACAATGAAATGCATGAAAAGGAAAGAGCTTAAAGGTAGAAGGAGCAAGGCAGTGAGATAAATACCTTGAGGAGCAGCTAAAGAGCAGAAGGCCAGAGGAGACCCAAACACCAGGACAGGCAAGGTCAGAGTGAAAATGCAGGAGGGGAAAAAAACAAACACATATAGAGGAACAGACAAACACAGAGCAGACATATATAATGTGTGGATGCAAGGACAATCTGAAAATCTAGAGCTGCACAAAAAAATAATAGTCCTCATTTGTTTCCAGTCTACAACCAAACGTCTGGTTTTGTATTAATTTCTTACAACATATACATTTATAAATGTTATATAGACATAGAATATAGTATAGTTAGCATTTTAAAATCACATTTTTAAAACTAATTCTACCCTGAAAGCAACCGGTGGGTTTGAAATGCATGTTGTCTTTTACAAAAACTGCAAAAACTGCACCAATTATAAGACCCAGGAAGTGTAAAAACAAACGAAATAGCCAGATTTGTTCTCTCAATTTAACCAAATCTAAACTTAAAATCCAGACATGTCATCAGAATCCCTTTCTTGTACCTTTCAGGCTGAACTGCAGGCTGTGTTTCCTCAGAGCAGACACCGAAACCAACTACAAACATGCTGCGGTCACATTTCAGCTCAAACAACACTGAGGCCGGAGCACAAAGAAATAATGTGATATTTTTGGCAAACACCCATTTTCAGTGAAATCGGATCAATACCGCTCTCGTGTGTGTTTAATAAATACTGTATGAAGCCACGGCCGGCGTACGGTCAGATTACTGTAGCTTAGAGCGGAACCAGATAGCCCGGCTCTGCCCAAACATACCAAAAATCTGCTATGAGTACGTCTAAAGCCCAGTTATCCAAATCTTGTTTGTTTAATCTGCTCAAAAAGCTAAGCATAAAAAAAAATGGCAACTTGTGATTTGACAGTGGATTATGTGGTGAATTATATCTTTGGCCGGGAGCATAAATAATCCAAAACCCCCCACTTGAGACCGCGGCTGCATTTTGTGCAGCTTTAATAAACGAGATGCTGCGTCTTTATTAGCGAGCTTGAGAAACCCTGGCGAGTGGATTTTATTAACTTTGGACTTAGACTAATGGTTTTTTTCCCTTATTTCCAGCTTCGTATGTTTTCAAAACTGATGCCAATATTCCCAATAAATCTGAAAGTGGAAATTTACATATCTGGATATACTTAATTAGCTCTTTAATTATCATAAATAGCCCTTTAAATTGAAGATGCGCTGTAATATTCCTCTTATTATCCATCCATCCATTATCTGTGCACCGCTTAATCCTCACGAGGGTCGGGAGCCTATCCCTCTTATTATTATTTTTTATTTTTGTGCAGCTCTAACAAGTTCACATGCAGGAAAACAGAAGGTAAAGATCTGGAAAAATCTGCACAGAGAGACGAGGAAAAGGTGAAGGAAACAAACAGTATGCACAGGACACATCGATGAGAAGAAGGAGTCCTAATGTCTAATAAGCTGCTGCATTAGTTTACATCAAAGAAGACACACTGCACTGCCAATTACAGAATATGTCATCCAAATCTAAGCACACCAGATTTATTTACTATTCACACAGCAGCAGTTATTTACTATTCATGCAGCAGAAGCTCTTTTTTTTTTTTTCTTGCTTGGCAGCGAGTTTGAGCGATAGCATGCGGTTGGACTCGTGTGATAATCAGCCTACCTTCACCATGCCAGTGTTCTCTGAATTACTGTTCATCATGTCATTAAAGGATGTGAAAAGGTTCCTCAAGGACTCCATGAAGTCAGCTTCTCCTTTGTTCTCATAGAGCCTGGGAGGAGATGAAGAAGAGAATTACACTGGCAGATGATCACAAGGCTGTTGTTTGTTTCATCCCTGTGTAAACAGCCCCACCTGCACGGGAAACGACAAGAGTTTGATGCTTCCCTGTTAAATCATTAAAAGCAGCCAGCAGAAAGGCCCGCGCGTGTGTGTTATCAATGCAAATACTCTTGGATCAGAACCACAGACATCACTCTCGCTGCCAGCCAGATTAGCATTTAAAACAACATGACAAGACCCCGAAGCACCTGCCTGCTGCCATGTGGAAACAAAAATCAGAAAAATTAATGATCTATGCTAATGACTCTCCTGGAATACTGCGCAAGGAGCTGAAAGCAAATGTCATGTTAGGGTTCACCGGCTTTACTTTCAGTTCTGTTTGGGGTGTAGAACTACTCATGTCTCTTCTGCTGGTTTGGTTATGTGGAGCAAACGCTGTCCAGAGACTGTAGCGAGCAAAAAGCCAATAATCGCACAACAACTGCCGAAAACACTTCTCCCGTTTTCTAAGTACATGGGAACACAAAGCGGGGCTTCCTCCGTAATCCCCCCCAAAATGCAAATGCTTTTTATCCCACTTAGAGAGCCCATAAATCTCCACAAACTGGTTATTAACTGGAAATGAGCCACGCTGTACTCACTGCAGAGCAACTAAGTGTGTCGACCGCTCCGGCTTAAAGAAATAAAAACCAACACTCGGGTTCGAACACACTGAAGCAGAGGGACGCAGGTCAAAGAGCGGTGAAGTGTTTAGATTGCTCCCACTGCATCAGATCTCACTGGCCTCCTTCCAGAGCCGTGGGTTTTGTGGTGCTACAATATCTCACGGGGATGCGGGTATTACATGGTACAGGATAGTCACTGTTGAGGGCTTACAGAAATCATGGGATTAGAGGCATCCGTCTCAGAGATCCCACAACAACAATTACTTAAAGCTGCCGCTCACCTGCAGCACCGAGGAGCTCAGTGAGCTCTGGACAGCCACACCGCTCTCATGTCACGGGGGAAAACTCTGATTAAGGTGCTCTTCTCCAATTTTATAGAAATGTTCCGCTGGTCTGCACTGAAAAGCCCAACACCTGCTGACGTAGGCTTGGCACCTTCTTGTCAGACCCGCATGAGAGGATCCAACGGGCCGAACTTTACAGTTCACAAGAATTTCAAACTCTGATTCTGACTCAGCAGCAGCGATGGCCTGACAGAAGTGATGCTGGCAACCAACCAAAGAAAGTGCTCCAACAATGACAGAACACAAAGCTTTAAGTTCAGAGTTTTTTATCAGCAAAGGAAGCTGCTTGGCACACAATGGGGACATGCATAGATCTGGGAGCGAGCGACGCCGCCGTGGGCTGATGTACGAGGTAAAGGACGGGGCGTCCTCTAGACATAGGACAGAAAACCAATCAAACTCTGCACACTCAATTAGTCCAGGATCATACATCAGCCCATCAGCCACCAGCAGCTTCATTCCATGGCTCTGCAGCATTATCATCCATTTAACATCCACACAGCCAATTATAAATACATCCAGAGAAATTACCCCACCCAAATGTTCACTTTTACCCAGCTTCAACTTTGCTGCACAGCTGCAGCGTTCGGCGAGGACACAACCGACGCTGCACACGACGTTGGTTTTACTACGACATAACAGTGAAACCAAACTGTTATTCAGAGAACAACCCGATAGCCAAACACTCGGGGTGCGTGTCACACGAGCTCTGATTCGATTCCCAGCTGGTGATTTGTTAACATGCAAATCTTCTACTTCCTTCACCACGTTCCCCATCTCTCTCTTCACTGCCACAAAAGTCCAACGAGACCAAACAGAACTACTTCAAGACATGAAAACTTTCGATTTAAAAACATCCACTCTGTCCTAGAAGTACAGATGGTGCGTTGCTGTATCCGCATATGTGCGTTCAGTCTTGTAAAACTGCAGCTGTTGCTTTACACTTGGTGAGACATCGTGTGAATAAAAGCAAAAACTATCATGAAGTAGCTGCACCGAGGGTCCGTTAGAACCCAGTCTGAAGTGCTCACGAGTACAAAAGACTTAATCGTGATGGTGCTTGTTCTGTTAAGTGCACAGCATAATCACATCTGGATATTAGGCGTGCATCAGGACGTACTGGTTGAAGAGGACCCTGGAGCGCACGATGAACTTGAAGATGTACTCCAGAGCCTTCATGGCCTTCAGCAGCTGTTCCGTCAGCTTCTCCGCATTGTCCACGTAGTTCTTCAGGACTTTGGTCAGCTTCCTGCAATTACACCGAGTCTGAGTGACGAGCTGATCACAGAGTGGAATATAAATCCAAAGAGAAACCGAACTCACGTGTACGCCAGTGTAGCGCTGAAATGCTTTCGAATGTAGGTCTCCAGAACGGGGTTAAAGTGCTGGAACTTTCTGTCGGCTATAAGTCCAATTATGAACACCTGTCAGAGAATCAAAGACATTCATTAAAATGCAAACCATACGCCTCAGAATGGAAAACAAAAAAGTCCACCTGTCTTACTCAATATACAGAAACAGAGCAGCAAATTAAACACGATTGCATTTGAGCAGAAAGCCATTTTCTCTGAATTCTCTTGCCTGCAGATAATCTGGGACACCCGGCAACACAATTTCCACCTCCTTTACTCTGCAAGCCAAAGCTGCTCTTTTCAGATGCGCCCCGTGATGTCAGACGGCGGCACAGGACCGAGCCCGACGCCTCGTCATGTAATAAATCCAGTATTTGTGAAGGTTGACAAAATTGTGCAATCAAAATTCTGCACTAACTTCAATGAGAACGCTACCTTGGTGCTACAAATTCATGCAGATGGATGCAGCAGGGAGATGTAGTGAGTCTGCACTTCCCTCTGTAAACTCATTTAAGTGTTCTTGGGCTGTTCTATGAGCTTATAAGGAACACACCATTACTATTTTATAACCAATTAAACCCATTATATATAAAATACAGACAACTGCATGATAGAAATGTGTAAATGTGCGCCTGCCTCTGGACAACACTGCAGCGTTAACACACAGAGGCAGGTAGCTGCACCAGTTCAGGCATTTTTCTCTAAGGTGTAACCCTGGAACATTCTTGCGGAGGGTTAAGGCGTGTGCTCTGCATATTTTTGCACATATTCAGTCCCAAAAAACGTGCTACCTGCCAACTACAGCATTATATTCCTTGTATTAATATTTGATTGTAATAAAACGATCGGTGAAGGTGTGTCCTGCCAAGTATAGAGCAAAGAGTCATCTTTACTGTTGGATAATAAAATAATTGATGACAAAACATATTAAGAGTTTCATTGATTGCACACACGGGGGGGGCGGCCTCATTAGACAGGCTGGTGGCAGCAAGTTGACAAATGCAGACTAAGCATTAACTGGAAAAGCTATATTTTCCTCCTTATGCCACAGAGAGGGCATCGCCTTTATTTGCATTGTGCTTTTTACCAGCAGAAGAAAGTTGCTGTTGGCATCCTATGATTAAGTTCTTTTTGTTGTGTCAGAGTGCATTTCTTTTAATCTGACGACACGCCATCGTTGCAGCAAGTCAATAAACGAATAAAAAACTAAATAAAGTCAAACATTTTTAATTATGATCAGTCGGGACTGGGTGTGGTTTCATATATTACCAGATGTTTACACACTGCGTGGGCTGAAATGCACAAGAGACCCATACAATCATTCACTACATGTTCACAATCAGCGAGGCGAACTCATTAAAATGTGCAACAGCAACTACAACTCTGTAGCCCTGTAGAACACCAGACGAAAATTATTCTTCTAATGCTTTGACGGTTTACTGTTCTCCTCAGAAACAAATCGTTTGTTTTCCCCTCGTAGTTTCGCAGCTCAGGACAGAAAACAGACAGTCGGCACAGCAAACAGGTTTTGTTATGAAGTCAAAACGGGGAACAGAAAGAGCAGGCGAGCCCATCAAGAAGTGTTTCAGCACATGAAGCATTTCACAAGCTATTATATTTGCATCGGAGCTGTAAACGTGTCCAAGTGTTTATTCCCACTGACAGAAACCACTATTATGAATTACGCTCCGTTATTGCTCGCGTCTCTGCTTACCAAGGCATCAAACACCAGAGTATCAAAGGTGTCGCTGTCTGAGTTTTCCATCATGATGTTGAAGAGAGCATCCAGGGTGTCTTGCAGAAACTGGAATGACAGATGCACAGCAGGTTACGGCAGGAGGAGGAGGAGGAGGAAGAAGAAGACGTAGCGCTCAGAAGGTGTGGATACGCAGAGTCTTAAGTCTCACAACAAAACAACATAAATCTTCACGGTTCTTTTAAACAAACTGAGTCAGAGTGATGATGATTTCTTTCTGTTGGGAGTGACATTACAGTGATGAATGACCCCGGGCCAAATGACTCAATCTGGCACGTCGAGAGGAATAAGACATAAACATCCCAGCTACAAACACAGATTTACGAGATGTACGAGGGCTGATTAAGAAGTTTTGTTGATGGTGGGAATGCGCAGAGGGTGTGTGTGCAACGTATGTGTGAGTCGGAACCTGTGTTGCACATAATTTTGCCACCACTGGTAGGTGATTTGTGATTTCTCCATTGAGTGCAAACTGGAGAAGAGAACATCGCATTCTGTGTCAGTCAGCAGCTGGGAAGAGAAAGCTTTACTGTCAGGGGTCATCACCAAACGGCAGCGAAAGAATCTGCAGGTTCTAAAACCGGACAACGCACACCAAGAGCATGCTCCTTGTTTTCTTTAACATTCATGTGCCTGGGCACCAGGAACTGATCCCCCAGGGTTGGACTGCCAAGGCAGAGTTTTACTATAACGTCCTGAGGGGGAAAAACATTTTGGCACAAATGACCTGAACGGTGGCAGGATGGCATGAGAGTGCCGTCACAGTTTTGTGGGCCTCAGCAACACAATCCTCACTCCCCTCCCACCTCAGATTTGACTCCCTGTGTCTTCTTCCTGTTCCACGAAATGATATTAAAGTGAAAAAAATCGCTGTTTGGACGTAGTTTAGGAGACTGAACACTTGTGGAACAAGATGCTTCACAGGTTGACATCACAGGACTTCCAGGGAGCATTACAAGCACTAATGGGGATGGTGACCAGTTTTTAATCAGGTATGCTTATGATTGTTTGATCAACCCTTGATGCATGGTGACATTAAAACCCAGCATGACTCTTTAGCATTTTTCTCTTGCAGCAGAATAAAACTAAATCACTATAATGTGAACAAAAACCATCGGATTACAGCTGAGCATTATTTTTTTTTTCAGTAATCACTATTTTTTATGTAAAAAAAAACTCTTAACACGTTGTTTTTTTTAAATATATATAATATTCAACATGAGTGAGCTAAATAATACTGTACTGCACTGTAAAAATCATCATCCTGATCCTGAATATAAACTACACTAACATGCTATATACGAGCCCATATAATTTGTAAGGTGTAACCAAACGGCAGCAGAGCCCTCGCTGTGCTATCGTGCCACATGCTGCCCTTTACACACCCGTTACAGCTGTTAACATGAGCCAATATAGTCCCGTCGTACAGACGGCAATAATTTCCCTGTCAGCGGCACCTCCAGAAACACTAACTACACACACCCTGCCTCTCTGGGGAAACATGCTCCATTTACTCAGCCAATTCTGAGGCGATGTGAAAACAGATGTAAAAGTGTTGAAAACAGAGCTATCACTCCATATTGTTCTTGGTCTGTCATCTCTGGATGGATGAGATTCATCAACTCCTCAATGAGAAACAAACACGGCGCTGAGTCTGAAGCACAATCCAATCTCGCCGAGGCCACGCCGCACGGCAACGACGGCAGAGGAGTGACCTGCTCATTCAGAAACCACTATCACATTAGGGAGATGAAAAGGGAAGATATTAGGATAAAAACACAACCTCAAAAAACAGTATTTATCCATCATCCAACATGCGAGCGTCTAATGTACAGTCTATGCCCGCCGCTAATGTTGATAAATTGTCTTTTAAATGCCAAGATGAAAATGTCACCTAATTGCCCGCCGACAGCCTCGAAGCACTCTGAGGAGACTGAATGCTAATGCAGTGGTAATAACAATCACACCCCTGTGGTTTAATGAACTGGTCCAGCTGTGGGTGACACATCTATCCGGCCTGATCACAACTGTCTGGGTGAAGGACTTCTTCAGATACACTACAATCTGCCAGGCACCCTACCTGTCCATGCAAAACTTTCTCCGGAGAGCGATTTACTCATCTGCCTCCCGCTGAGCACCTAAATGGCCTGTCTATACTTCTGACAGCAGGTCATCTCCTCCCCTCCTGTAGGCAGGAGTTTGCTTCCTGTAGACATTTTTAAAAAAAAAAACATGGCAACCTGTTCTCTTTGACAGGCGGTGAAACCATTTGTGAAATCGCTGCCAGGAAGTTGTAGCTTTCAGGAACGTTGAGGATTGTTGGTGGATAAATTGTTTATGTCACCAGCTGTCGAGATCTTTTTTGTTTTTTTTTTGCTCATCTGTTACCCAGCAAAGGAACGACGCTTTTCAATGACAGCAAGAAAGCGAGTTACGATCGTGACAAAGCGTCGCCGCGGGGGGAAGACTTTCGCACCTTTACGACCTCGCCGCCTTCCACCTTCATCAGCTGACGGAGGTTCTGCTGCAGGAGGCTGGTGTTGGAGCGCCACTTCAGCAGGCCCAGTAGATCCACTGCAAACAGAAAAAAAAACAAACCGCAATTCATCCAACAGCGTGTGTGAAGAGAACGTGAGAATCTGCGAGAAATGACAATTAAGGTCGAGCATACGGATTTAATGAGCGTCAGACGTTTGTCGAGGAAGCACCCCCACGCATTCACTTGTAAATTTCCAAAATACAGTGTTAGTGGTTTTTATTAGATCTCTCACTTTAATCAGGAAAATGAATTTAGGCACAAGAGGATGAGTCACGATGTGATTAATCACGCTCGAGGGAGCCCTTGCTCAGACCACCTTTTGGCAGACTATCAAATTGGGAGCTTTAAAAAAAACACATTTGTGTCAATTTGTTAAGGATGTGTTTACGCCAGCCCCGTGGACATCAATCGACCATCTCTCAGGCGTTTCAAGCCAGGTGGCTACTCAGAAATTCAGCAGATATCAGTCAGTATAGAAGCCAAATTAACATCAAGATGCGTATTAGTCACAGCCAACGGTGTAAAAAAAAAAAAAAAGGCTTCTAATGTGTTCTAAAAAAACCCAGGTGATGTCATCTTGTGTTAAGTGTTGAGGCTGAAAACTAGCATTAAATAAAGAACAAGGTATTTACAGGGCAAGGTCAGGGAGGATATACAGCGTGGGGCATCTCTGACGCTGCTGCTGCGTAAATGTTATGTTTTTTAATCTCTTAAGCTCCCAACAATATGAAAGCACAATATTAAATCACTGGAACAGCCGTAACCCATCACTCCGGTGTAGCGCGGCAATTACTATTCAATTTCCCCATCACTTGATAAGCTGGTTATTTTTCAGATTAATTATTTTTTTTCTCTTCAAAGGTTTTGTTTAGTCCGTCCAAATGTATTTCATTTTAAAAAGAGAAAAGAGGCAAATAATGACCTCGTGGAACCAAACTCTTATCAAACTAGCTGCCATTTAATTTTCAGATCAAATTAGATGAATCAATTAATGTCAGTCGTCTGTAAATGAAAACCCTGCCTGGCTCGACAGCATCTCTTCTCGAAACCCGCAACTTCCTCTCTCCGTTCGCCACGTCTGATTGGCCGACAAAGAGTCAGTCAAGCGCGGCGACACGGCGATGGATGCCCGTCATCCGTTACCCTGACAACCCATCAGGCTTCAGTCACAATAGCCCGTCTTAACTACCAGGGATCCCCTCTGAGGAGACATAGATTTGGAAATTGACGGTTTAGCACCTCGCGGAGACTAATGGAATAAAATGAGGACAAATCATCAGGCGTCTCGGTCCCGCCGGGGCGGTGCTGTTGGAGGCCAAACCGTGTGGAGCACATGGGACAGCGAGGCACAGTTTGGGGGGAAATCAGGTTTGCTCGGAGGGAGGAGAAGAAAAAAAAAACAACAGAGTGCCTTCAACAAATAACATCTGCTTGAGAATAGATGTCACTGCAGGCAGCCAAATCTGAAAGATTGTACAAAACTGGCAGATGGAGAGTGGTGGAATAATTAATTCTGAGAAAATAGGTTACACTGTCAGCGCACGACTAAGACTCATCATTTGAATGTTTGTTTGCCTGACAAAATTATTTAGAAGCAAACAAAACTACTAAGCAGACTTAATAGCTTGTTCTTTTTTTCCCCCTTAATAGTAACAACCTTGTGTGTGGTTGTAAAGTTTAAAAGCGCCGGCCTTTAAAACCCGCTGATGTCAGAGCGGCTTCACAAGAATCCCCGACTTTGAAAATTGCTTTGTTCGTGAAATCTGTTTTCTTTCCAGCCAAGGTAGGAGCGTTATGTTAATATCTTTCGCTGGACCAGAATCTCTCTCGGCTCTGCTGTCATTATATCTCTGCTTCTCCTCCAGCCTCCGTTTAGTGAAGCACACTGCAAATACCCAGGGAAGAGCCAGCAGCCACTTCACACGAGCCTCCTGCGCTGAGGGACCGCCTGCATAAATCGAGCTTAATTAAAAAGAGCGTTTCATCTCAGATGTGGGGATCAGCGACGAGGTGTCATGTGTATGAACCAGGCAGTCTGTTGCGAGGGGCATTCAAGTGCTCGCCGGTTTTTCCCCCCTTTTGCACAACTATGTTTTCAGGATAAACCTCCACCAGTGAGACTGAAGTGAATATTAACTGAGTCGATGATGGAGAAGTTTAGACACACCTGGAGCTGTTTTAGTTATTAAACAATTTGTTTATTATTCTGACAGTTGACAACTTGCTTTTGAAAACATTAAATGGGCCGCAGTGCCGGTGACGTCTTCATAAAGCTTGTTTCTACACTTCAGCTGCAGAAAAACTACATTAAGTCCATAAAGGAGTTAGAACATGTATACCTCGGAATAAAAACTGCAAAAAAAATTGGACCTAATAAGGCAACAGAGCTACCCAACCTGTGAGCAGGTTTAAAAGACATGTTATATTAAAAAAAAACATCCCCAAAACTGCACCATTCATCACCGACAGCATCATTGGATTTTTAACTTTCCTACGAGCCTTGAACTAATCACGTGCGACTTTTGGTTTTTCTCCAGAAAAACAACCAAATCAAAGCTTAATCTAATCAGGATATTCAATCAAAATCACTTTATTCTACAGTTATTTAAAAATAAACCGTTTGCAGTGACTAGATTCTGTTGAAAACAAAACAAATCTCTGCTCCTCGGCGCAACAAGGAAGCCACGAGTACCTCTGCAGTGCCAAAAATTCTGATTAAACTAAACAAAACATCCATAGCATGTAGATCCACTGCTTGTTTGAAGTATTTGGCACTTAGAAAACGTTAATTTTTGTGCCATGAATAACCAAAGAACTTTCAATTCTGCTTTTTCTAATCTATGACATTCTAACTTTGTTATTCTGCACACCAGACTTTTGCTTCTCGCCGTGGTTGTGCCGTTTCCATAGAGACGTAGGACTTTATACTGCAGTGAAAAATGAGCCCACAGTGAGCAAAAAGAACACCCAGAAACCGCTCGGTGTTCACAAAGTTAAAGAGGTTTTAATAAAGCCGCCTGATTCTGACACAGTCACATCAGCTCTGTGTTGCTTTATTAAAAGAGCCTAAACCTTCTTCCTTCATCTTTCGCATGGGGATGACATATTCTGTGACACACACACACCTTTCTGTTTAATCAAACTCAATGTGCGGCGACAAGGCCGTCTGATCCCCGAGCACCTATCGGCGCCTTGCAAATTACCGGCACAAGTGCCAGGTAAACATCAGCAGAGGAGCTGTTCTGCGGGACGCACACGCCATTACTCTCACACTGGGGGGAAAAAGCAAAAGCAATGAAGGCGAGGCGGACAAATGGGGTCAGAGAAAGGCGCTGATTGATATCTTCTCGTGTGCCGCCTATCTACATAAGAGTCGAGGCAGCAGTCTGAGCTGCTCGCATTACTCCTCTGCCCGGCGTAATCAGTGTGGGCAGGTTCTCCGTCTGCAACACAGACCGCTCGTTCATTGACACCGCCGCCCCCTGAGCGGAGTGGGAGGGCGCGCACAACTGTATTTAAATGACAACTTACACCGCAGACTAAACTTAATAACCCCCAAAGGGAACATTACTGTAACAACATGCAACGCCCCCTTTCTCTCACACATCATACGCTGAAGCACTCTGACAACAGACTTCTCCCGTCGTCCCAGAGTGACCTCATTACCGCGGCTTTATGAGTGTTTGCATGTTATCAGGGGCACATACAGGAAAGACTTTTTTTTCTCCTCTCCCTTTACGAGACAGTAAAGATTCATCACAAGGTCACACGAGGCCTGAGCATTAGCATGTCAGCTGGTGGAGAGAAGGTTTCTACCGTGTGTCGCTTGTTTTTTAAATCATATAACGAGGTGCTGAGACGACTCCTCAACTGAAAGAGGCACAGAATTATTTGCAACTCCCACACTCATGAAGCTAAGCAGAGATACAAGAGTTCAAGCGCTTAAGAGTTTTTAATCCTCGGATGATGCATTCATACTTCCAGACTTGAGAAAGTTTTGGTTTATTTGAAAGTTTGTGATTTTTATCTGTTAAAAAAAAAATAACACTCGATTTGGTTAAATGTAGAAAGGCAGCGACATTTCTGAAATATCTCAGCAGGACGATCGTACGAACCTCCAGGTTGGACAAACTAATCCAAGTGATGAAGTGACAGCTGTAAACAACCTCTCTGCTTTAACTTACTGTGTATCTGTGAAGGTAGAGTTTAGTTTTCTGCTCCTGTCATGTCTTTGCTCACTGTGGGCTCAGTCGTCACTATAATGTTGTACAAGTTAGTTTATTTCAGTGCAAACACTACATTTTGGACTTGCTCCATTATAAACTTCTCTGGTCTGCTTCTGCTACTGCTGCACTTTTTCCTCCCACATACATCCACTTATGTGCAATAACT
>NW_007578136.1:178524-227801 GCF_000690725.1 Stegastes partitus | reverse complement strand
AAAGTTTCAAATGGATTATATCATATTTAATACCTGAAGAAGGGGAGAAAGTGTTGCACGTTGATTCTGTTTTACAGGCCGACACCGGGATTATTCGAGGGATTACGGGCCACACACACACATCAATTTGCTCCGACAGTTTACTCGAAGCGTTTCAGTTCACTCTGCCCTTGCTCGACTATTTAAAACTGTCTTTGTGTTGCCATGAATAAAAACATAAGGGCGTGATGAACTCCTTATTCAAACAGGGCGTTGCTCTGGGCGAGTAAAACAATTAATTTCAATCCCAGTCAAAGTTAGCCTGCAGTGAATCTGTTACTTCTTCATTCTCACTCTCTTTTGGCCAAAAAAAACACTGAGAGGAATGAGGAAGCTTTCATTTTGGCTCTAATTAAAATGGTGACTCAGTCCTGCATACCAAAAAAAACAAAACAAAGGAGCACAACACATGAAGAGAACAAGAAACCAAAGCAGACATTTAGGATGGTTCTGTTTAGAGTAGCTGTGAAATCAGAGCTAGGAGCGTTCGACCGGCTTTTCACACAACCCACACCGACAAAAACCACAACGATACGAACACGGCCTGGAAATACCGACACGTCCGACGGGGGTTTACACTCATGTCTGCAGGGATTTATGAACATGCATAAAGGGCTGGTGTGAACACGAGAAATCCTTAATCCATGAGCCATGAGGCAGAGATGGGGATTTCCTTCGTTTAATAAGTGTAGATCTTCTCAGTAGCATGGGGAAATAAAAAATAAAAGATTGACGGTAGTAAACAGAGCAGAGAAGTCGTTCGGTCAGTAGAGATGGACTGAAGCCTGAGACATGTGGAGAGTTGAGGGAAAGAAAGTAAGTCTGCCGTACAAAAAGGGTAAAGCAAAAACCTTTGCAAGTTTCCAGTGGACACATGTGAGAGCCAGAGGTGCTGGGGTTCTTCTGTGGACGGTTTATGCTTCATCGATTATTTACAGTTTAACCAATTATAAAATTCTTAACCAATAAAGAGAACACGAAGGAGATGCAAGTCAGAAAGTGCATCAACTGCAGTGCCTGTTTGTTCCACCAGGTGGCGCCTCTGGCTGTTTAGGCACCAGATGAAGCGGTCACTCGGACAGTTGAAAGCAGAGAGCATTGTGGGAGTTAAGATAGTCATGAGAAAGTCTCCTGCGACGCTAAACGCCGCCAGATCTCGGATATTTTCAGCAAGCAGAGGTCTGATACTTCTGCTAACCAGCAAACTATTTATTTTGCCAGATAAGCGACCCAAACAGAGCACTGATTAATGTAACGACAGTCTAAAATGTGTCACTGATTAATCGATTATTGATTGATAAGGCGTCCGACAATGGGTTAAAGAAGTAAATTACAATTCCTTGTTCACACACAATCTCTCAGTTTGTCAGAGGCCACGGCCCAAAGCTGGCTTCAGAATCTAAGCTCTATAATACAGAAAAAAAATCCCTTTTTCTTCACTGGGACCTCGTTTTATGAGCTAATGTGAAAATGATTACTTCATAACAGCAGATTTTTCCTCAAGGTGTTGCACATAAGCGAACATTACACTCGTTTTTGGGAAGAGGTACAAAACACACCAGCCCATGAGAAAGCAGCGTCACACAGCCGGCATACAAGTAAAGAAAATGAAGAAGAAATCAGGGAACAGAAGCACATTTCACAGAAAGCAAACAATTACGTCCATGATAAACTGAAACAATGGAGTTTCCCATGTTCTACTGGAGGATGAGCTGTCACAGTCCTACATGGAAAAGTCCATCCAAACTGAAATGAAGTAAACTTTCCAGCTGGATGTGGTATCAATCAGCTTACTTGACACGCAAGCGTTTGAGGTTTGCACATCTGTTCGACCCACAGTCTGGGCTCAGATGTCTCCATGTTTTCCCACAGAAACACATTTCCAGCTTTGTAGTGAAAGGGATAAAAAAAAAGACAGCCGGACGGGGAAAGAGGTACAGAAGTTAATTGAAACATGGAGGCTATTTACCGTTCTGTGTGAGCTTAGTGGAGCAGACCAGGGTGGAGATCTGGAAGGAGTCCTTGCTGATGGTGCAGGTGCCCAGGTTCTGGGTGCTCTTCCCGGTGGTGGAGTAGCCCTTCTCCTCCAGCTCCAGCTTGGTGGACGGCAGGTTCAGGTACAGAGACGAGTCTTCCAGCTTCTTCGCTTCCGCCTGGTTTCGCCGGATAAGACTCGAGTCAGCTTATCGGTACGAAGCCGTATCTGATGTTTATCTCGTAACAAAGTAATCCATTGCTGTGGGTTTTTAAAAAGCCAATTTCCCAGGGTATACTATCACCAAAACCCCTTTCTGTTGTGTTTTTTTTTGTCTGCCAGCTGTTGCATGAGAGACTACTCTCTGCCAGTTGTGATTGACAAAAAAACAAGAGAAAGAATAATAGGGGGAATTTTTTTTTTTTTCCCACATGAACTTTTTAATTAACATAAATGGGCACCACAACACAAAGGTATCATTATGCGAGGGATTTTAATTGGAAAGTAATTTCATTTCGTTGTGGGGGCTGATCGCGCGCCGACTACACAAGTTCCAATAGAAGGTAGCGTAGGTAGGATATTATCACGTCGGTTCCCTAATATGATCGGCCGGTTCTTCACCTACAGATTATATCAGGAGCAGCGTGGGCCTGCCTGACAGGTAGGAAACCAGGACAAAACAGGCCGACTTCTGGCTGCGTTGGGAGATATTTTTACACTTACCTTGTACACGATGAGATCGTGTTCGCCGTCCCGCAGAGTCGTCCCATCATACCTCATTAGCTTCACAAAGGACAAGGCAAATATCTTCTCTGATTTGTCTTTGGCTGTGGGAGGAGGGGAAGAGACACATGAGGAGAACTGAAAGGAGATATAGACACACATTTGTGTTTTTGTGTAAAACTAACAGATCAAATCTTACACACATCTACGCAATATCTCAACATGAGCTGCGTGCATCTTCAGGAGATCTCGAGGACTCGGTTGCAGTGAGCCACGCCGCCTTGCTGACTTCACAACAAGTCATTAAGAAACTAGCAGACTGATAAAACAGATAATCCCAAATGCTAATCTCAGCACCGCGGGCCCTGAGTCAGCTCCTGAGTTGGCACAAGAAGCTACTGTTCCTTTCTGATGTCTTTATTAATGCATGACTGTATCTGTGCATGATTTTTTTTTCCCTGAAATGAGGCACACAGACCACCGATGCACAGGTGTGAATGAATGAAGTGGGTAAACAGCAACGACAGCAGGATGTGCGATGACAGAAACAGTTCAGGTACAGTTTATCATATTGATGTGGTTATTATACAACAATGTGAGCCCCTTTTTAAAAATCCTATTCGCTCGTTTTAAACGTATTATTGAAGCAACCCAGTTTGGATTAAAGCATCTCGTGTCCGCTCGCTGTTAGCATACGAATAAACACGTACACTTGATCTCATAGCCGTGAGTAATCCCACAAGGGCGAAGAAATTATGCTGCCGGTGTGTACGTGCACACGCGTGTGGAGGGGAAGCTCTGCATAAACAAGCCAGAGAGTTATGACTTTGTCCTGTAAGCGAGCGTTTGGATAGCTCCACATATATCATCATCGCGGATCAACAAGCTCAAATTTACGTGCAGGGAGACGTGATTCATCGAAGTATATCTCGCATTCTATCTGCATAAATCCCCTCATTGGTTTGCTGCCTGCAACCTCGCCGGTGAATAATTGCTGGGCTGAGAGGAACCAGTGGAGGGAAAACAGTGTTCGCATGCCACCCAGTATTACCAAATGTATTAATGACTTCCTAAGGACAGAAAACAGCCTCAAACTCTAAATCTGAGGGAGGGAAAAAAAAAAGGTCACTTTCAGGACACAGCTAGTTTTTTTTTTCACGCTAATCAAAGTCATGTTTGGAAGTTCGGCAGACTTCTACTTCTAAGGTGGGCTGTCACTTCAGATATAAGTCGAGCGCACTGTGCCGCATTTTAAAACCCAGCCGCTACCCTCCTCACCGGGCAGCGCTGTAATGACGGATGAAACACAAGCGAGAAAGATGGCGGGCATCTCGTACAGCCAAGGCAGCATCTGTGATAGCGGCCATCAGTCTGATGAGGCCTGACAATGTTGGAGTGCTAGTTTGATGCACTGTGTTAGCGGCTGGCCTAATTCTCGACCAGAGGGGGCTGAGAAACTGAGCACATGAGCTCCACCAGTGGTCCTGATGAGCAGCTCTGTCACTCTGTGTTTCTACTTAAAGTTCAGCTCTGGCTAGGAGCACAGAGGGAAGGATGCAGGAAGATGACAGCACGGGCATAACAATTCAGCGTCCTGGCAGGCCGTCCTCTGTGCTGCTTTTCATCAGAAATGCATCCCATGTAGGGGGAAGGATTTCATTATTTTTCCTGGGACGGCGCTTTGCTAATAGAATGTAAACATTATTTAAGTTAATTTGATGTGCTGCCGTTCCATGATTAATATAACGCAGCGACTGTTAACAAACCCATTAATAAACTTGCCCACGTAGGTTTTTCATGTTCTGGCTTCACAAAGCAAACAAACCCGTCGCACCGAGCTGTGACATGACGTTTTTTTTTAATCCACGTTCAAATCCAGGAAGCGGTGTTGGAACCAGATGGCCAATCACAAACATGTACGAGTCCAGAGCTGCATGTTTCCCACTAGAAGAACAAACTCGATTCTAAATCAATAAGAATAATTTAAAAACACAGCTCAAAGGCTAAAAGCAACATGGCTGCTGCGGCCAAAGGCAGAAAGAAGAGCTGGTGAAATACTGATAAATGTAGGAATGTGTAAATAAATTAGCTTTTTAATGTTATGGCAATATATGTGGTAAAAGTAGATCTGACTATATTGTGTATTCAGTTAACCCTCGGCATCCCAACACCCGCCACCGGGAGTCAAAGGCATGTTGTCTTTACAAATAAATCAAAAAAATCTGCAAAATTATAGCATTGATTATAGCTAGAAACTGCAAAAACAGAAATGTTAGATTATGAGTTTTCCAATATTCTTTGACCGAATCATATGTGATGTGTTTTTCAGTGTAAGTTCATCCAAATCCCTTTACCTGTCTCATGAGCAACATCGGGTCTTCTGAAGCTGGTTGTAAATATTATCCTGGTTTATTTCTTCTTCTTCTGCCATAGTCACTTGTATATTGTTTTTAATAGTTTGTCTATTATGTTTATATTTTCAATGCACCTTAATATGGCAGCTCTTGTAAATTTCGTCATGCAGCATGTTTGATGACAATAAAGCATTCAATTCTATTCTAATCTATTCTTTATTCGGGCCGCCACTGTTCAGACGTCTCATGTACAGGGGCTGAAGTCCCCAATGCAGCGGTCATGGGTTCGAATCCCACTCATGGCCCTTTGCTGCAATTCCTTCCCCCATTCTTCTCCCCCACTTCCTGTCTCTCTCTCTACAGTCCTGTACAATAAAAGCAAAAAGGCCAAAAAAAAAAAGACTTGAAAAAATTCCTTTATTTTACTGGCTCTTTTTTAAAAAAAAAGCCAAAAATTAACCATCCTCTCTAACCAGACTCTGCAAAAAAGGGAAAAAAAACACAAAAATGTAAAATGTGGTACAATTTGTGTCGTATGTGAAGCTACCTTGTTGTTGTGCTTGTTGATTCCAGTATTTTTTTTCAGTTTTTTTAAGTTTTTGTAAAACAAGCAATCAAAGAAATCGAACTCTTGTTAATTTGTTGTGATTTAATGCATTCTAACTTTGTTTCACTGCATGATAAAACATTTTCCTCTACTTCTAACCATGTGACAGGAACAGAAAACGCCCAGGTACTACTTGGGGTTCGGAGGGTTAAATGAATGTATTCTTATCTCGTGTTGGATCATTCTTTCAGCTGCAGCCCTGGCAGTGTTAAACAGTCCTGGAGGCGAGTAAAGATCTAATATAAAACCATAATTCAAACCAGCAAGCAGACTTATATCTTACAAAGATCAGGCTTTTTGTCCTTTAATCAGCGCCTGTTTTGGGAACATATTGGGCCTACAGAACATGACGTGCCTCTGGAGCAGCTCATGTGTGCAGCATATGTTTCCACGCCTGTGAACCACGGTTGTGTTCCTGAAAACCCACGGGTACGCCTGTAGTTACCTCGCCAGCCTCAGACCTCTGGTACGAGTGTTTCTGTGATTGCACACGGAAACATCCCAGTTTCACAAACGTACATTATTCCTGCTTTGGAAAGCAGTCAGGCAGAAAGTGAGATGAAAGGTGAACTGACACAGTGACAGGGAGGATAAATTGCATCAGTTCTTGTCTTTTATTACCGGTGATGAAATCGAGACGCTAAACCCGGCAAATATACCTGCAATTGTTTCTATAGTATTTGCCAGCAGTCAGAAGTTGTTTCCCCTCCAGCTGCTGAGGTAATGCAGGGATATGACCACGACACATGACCTGATGCAACCTGCCGTCTTCACGCTGCACTGATGGGGAAAGTCAAGGTATGCAGCGCTCCAAATCCAAAAGAATCCAGCCATTACGCCTTTCAAACATCCCTCTCTATTGTTAATTATCAATGACGAGTCAAAGTTTGGCAGCATCAGCACGGCCCTGCAGCCCCAGAGTCACTTCAGGTGAGCCCGTCTCCAAAGTAACCGTTACAGCAAGATAACAGCGAGTCAGAGTTTCAAAGGCGCGCCTCGTAACAGCATTAGTCTCCAGAGAAGCAAGGTGCCGAGCATGACAAGAAGGCTCTCCAAGTGGATTATGAGCCAGTACTGAGCTCTGAGACCTGGCAATTGCCTCCAAACCACCTGAATGCAGGTGAAAAGCAAACAAAGCTGGAGGATTTTGAAACTAGAGGAAGACAGCAGCTGCAGATTAGAGAGAAGCTACACAAACCCGTGCAGATATCCCCCAAGGTTCTTTGAGCGCCATGTGACTCGATTGTTTCGTGCGTACATACACCTGTCGTGGCTTCGCTTCCCCTCCAAAAACCCGTTTCCCTGCACCGCTCCTGCTGCTGCAGGGTCAGGCCTCGCCATGTGGCGGGCAGATGGGATGACAAGACTGCCAGTAACCAGGCTTCCCTGCCCTTTACACCCCCAAAATTAAAAGGGATGTTAAAAAACAGAAGGACAAACAACACTGGGCACATTCAGCTAGTCACTGGTCCCAATAAACAAATGAGTCCCCTCAGGCATTTTTCACTTCCCAGCTGTAGTCGCTGACAAGCCACTCCGTGATGCTGCTTTTGTGCAAGGGGGCAGACTAATACCTCCGATTAATGTGACAAAGGGTGAGCTTCAAAGTATTTATCACCGAGCGACACATCTGCTGGGATTGGACATCTTCCATTATATTTGCCGCGGATAGATTAGCAGCCAATTGTGCAGGTGGTCATCTGCAAAACTGATTATTCACAAGCTGACATTTATACTCACAGTCCTGCGACGAGCGGTGGCGAAAGGTGAAGCGCAAGTGGCTCCGGTTCACGTCTTCGATGGGGATGGCGACCTGGGACGAGGCAGAGAAAGGGGGCCGAGTCACGTCCATGAAAGCACGCTCACAACGCAGATTTTCAGAGACAAGCTAAATTGTAGATGCTCATACTGGAACTAAAGGCAAGAAGCATCGTTGGCAGTGATTCAGACTAAAAGAAGTACATGTGAGTTGTAGTAAATGACGCAAACCTGCCTTCAGGTGTCATGGATCAACACCATGCAGTTTTAATACATTCCTACATGAACACTTTAACAGTGTATTTTGGATTTATATGGATGTCTATAGAAAGACATGATATTGCAGTCAAGACAAAAAAATAAGGATAGAAATGGGGCAGAAGTAAGCAGAGACACACCTTTATTGTTTCAAACCAGCGTGGCTGCTTTACTTGGTAGTAGATAACCGACTTGTACTCGTTGATCCCGTCATCTCCAGCCCCGGGGAAGATCACGTTCTGGATGAAAAGAAAGAAAAAAATAATCAGTCGAGAATAAGTTGTCACGACAGCAGAACTGGTTATTTAGCTACGCTGGCTTAGCTTGAACTGTGTTTAAAGATGCAAAGTCTTCAAATATAGTCCACCACCTAAATGAGGAGAAATTTTATGCAAAAATTAACAGATGTTTTCTATGATGGCAAGAACAAAACCACCCAAATCAGGACACTGCTGGAGACAGTGGACCTGCCTCACACAAGTGGAATCAATACTGGGTTTTGGGATTGATTATAGGTTTGGCACTGTGTATGTGGGTAATATACCATCAGGATTTAAGGATGTTCAGATAAAGCAGCTTTTTGTGGCTAACAATGGAGCGATAACTAAGAAATGGTGAGACGAGGAACCTGCAACGGACGGAAAGCGCAAAGGAAACTTGTAAAATGGAGAAACTGAGCTTGTGTCTGTTGATACAGTCAAAACGGTGATTAGATATGAATCTGGATATGATCTTTTTATGCTTATTTATATTTGTCCAACTCACTGGGTTTGTATATGAATTGTTTTGAATAAGACAAGAGTTGTTTTAATTTCCTCTGGAGACCTGATGGACTGCTACAGACTTGAGGTCATCCCCTTCTTCTTTCATGTCTCTCTTTCTTCCTTGAACTACTGGGATAATACCCGCTACCACATATCTAACTACTGATAGAGCTGCATTACCTCTGTTGACCTGTGTGTTCAGCCCCCCTGTGTATTTGCGTACCACTACAACAAAACCATCAAAACAGTCACAAAGTCACAATGGTTGAACTATCATCGCTCTGTCAGAAATACGAGCACCCTCACAGGACTATCGACCGGCGCTTATTGTATAAAATGCAGTCCCCGAGGCAGGAGGCCTTAATCCGGCACAACGGCCTTTAAAAGTCTGCTTTATGCATGAACACCTGTGTGCTGGCTGCCAATCTCACGACAGCATTGTGGAAATAAGAAAGAAATTAGAAATTAATTATTTAAGAAGGAGCAGCAGCGGCTCCCGTGCAGCGAGAAGTGGAGGCGAGCCAAGCGCAGGGAAGCAGACCAGCTGGTGCCGATGGATCCAGCCATGTAAATTGGCCTTCCTAGCGGGCCCTCTGCGTCTCTACAACAGGTCAGGGTGCGTATGTAAAATACTAAGTGCCCCGCTGGGGGATTTGGCACGAGGGATGGAGTGACAGCGGATGGCACGCATGCCTTGTTTTCTATCAATCTGTGCTCAGCCGGCCTACCTCTTTCCTCCCACTACTCCAGCTGACTCGCTGGCCCGCTAGTGTACCGCTGCTGAAATACTCCTACACTAATGGTTTCTGACAACCAGCAATTATGAGGAATAACAGACCCTGTCTCCCCCAGCCGTGCTGAGCAGAGACGAGGGGAAGGGGGGGCAGGTGCTACCTCGAGCAACTCTGCCCCGTTCGCCAGCATTCCTGACAGCTTCAGGTTTTGGAGATGGGAGGGGAGGGAATAAAAAAATCTGCTGTAGCTGCAGGTGAAAGGGGCTTCTGGAGGTGTGCTAATACGTCAGGGTGAGAAGAAGTCACCGTCCAGGCTCTCGCAACTACAATCCGTTCTGAAAACAAGAGGAGGATGACCAAAGAAAAACGGAGAAAGGGCAGTTAAAAAAATAGAGGTAGCATCCAAAGAGAAAGACAAACTTGCAAAGTGAACCCATTATGAAAATGTGCCTCTCTGTGAGTAATTACGTTTTTGCCATTTCCAGTCACTACTTTACGGAGGCGTCTTTATATTACGACATGAATGGTCGGATAAAAACAAAACAGTTTTCTATTGAGGTAATACTATAAAAAAAAAAAAGAACGTTTCTGTTATCAAAGAGCAAACTTGGAGTGACAGACGAGAAGCGACAGGGCCTCTCGTCTCAGAACCAGAATTTCCTCTCAGCCAATTAAAACCCAGGAAGGAAGAGGGAAGAGAACTCGACCAATTAGCACCGATCCCTGGAGAGATTCGGTATTTCTGTGAGATGTTGAAAGGGATCTCCAGAAAGAGCGACGTGACGACAACTCTTCTGGATGTGATCGATGTCGCCTGATCGTTATCGATTGACTCTCATCATCCCAAAGGCTCTGACAGCCTTAAACACAGACGGACAGTAAATCTTCTGTTAACGCTGACTGAGTAGGACATCACTCTACACAAACTTCTACTATCTAAATCAGCTCTTTATCTCTGTTTTTGTTATGATACGTCTTAATTAATACTCTTCAGTGCTCTCTTTGGCACAACAGCTTTATCATGCACATAATACATGCAAATATTTATGCTATATGCTATATAATATGTCTGTAGAGGCTTCGGTGGACACGGCTTTCCAATTCTGAGTCTACGATAAATAACATTCATTCATTTCAAACCTCAAATTAATCCCTTTACATCCAGCTGCTTTAAACCACCTCACACATCCCCCATCTTGCAGAACAAGAGGTGAAGTGAAGCAGTGGGTGTCCAAACAACAGCTTCATGAGGACATTAAATGGCTGATTGCTGACCTCAGAAGTGAAAGTCCATTTAACATTCTCCAACTTGTACCGTAATAGCACTGTAAGGATTCATTAATTGGTTGTCTTTACGGTTTGGGTCATGCAGAGGATTGTGGATGTCAACTTTCCCCATGAAGGCGGATGATGGGCGTTGCTAAAATGAGGCGAGTTAATGGGTCCTCCACCCCCAAATATGCTAATTATCTCCTCTCTGCATCAAAAACTAAAAAAATAATGCAAATAAATGTCCAACACTTTGGGACATCTTGCTGATAAACAAACAGACAGACCGGGGAGGAATTATCCTTTTTTTTTAACCTCATTTCCAAACGTGATCTCACCAAAAAGCAAAGTGCTGATCTCATCGCCATGCTGCCCCACACTGGTTCTTCTGACATAGATAAAGGTCGATTCCCGTAGTGGTGAGCCAAATTTTGGGCTACTCAATCAACCACAAAGCACCGATATTGCATTCTGTCATCTCTGACAGGCAGCGGTATGGCCTGTGTATCACGCTGCTTTATAGGAGTCCAGGTCAGTTAAGCGGCGTGCTGAGCTGTGTGAGATTAAAGAAAGCCCGCTAAATCACAGGCTGTCTGAGAGACCGATTGGCTCGAGCACTTGTGTCCTGAATGCTGAGAATGAGCTGAACCCGAGGGGGGAAGAAAAAAAAAAGCGGAGCCGTTAAAATTCCTCGGCCGTACCTCCAGCTTCTTGCCGTCCTCGTCGTACACGGACATGGTCACCTCCACGTTTTTCGGCGTCGTCTTGCTCCCCTTGTCGAAATCCCCCTGAACCAGGGTCACGTAGATGTCGTTTCTCACGTCACCTTGAGGAAGAAGAAACAGGAAGTAGGAAGTCCTCGCTTATCGGGTTCATAATATATATGAATATTAAAGCAGAACTCATTACATCTTGATAAGTGGAGATTTAACACCAAATACTTTATGGCTCACTTCAGCCCATTAAATAACTAATAAAATGTTAATGAAGTATGATATGTTCTTTTCTCCCTCCCCAACATTTTGTGAAGAACAAATCACTTTCTGAGAGAACGACGCCAATCACAAACTTAAAGGGAGACGAGCAAAGGTGCAGCTTTTTAAAACCTGGCATGATGATCTCGGGGAAGCCCATCTTGCGAGCCACCGCCGTCGATCGGTCCACCAGGTGCGGGAAGTCCTTCCTTATCTGATGGATGTCTCCGGGAAGCAGCTTCAGAGTCACCCACAGGCCTGTCGATGAGGAAAGACAAAGGGAGGGACCCGAGAAAAAAAAACGTCACGACAAAAACGGCGAGACTGCCAAAGGAAAAGACTAAAAAGAGGTTTCTTCTTGTGCTTTCCAGTGTCAGTTGTCAGAGTGACATGTAATAGCTGCAAGGCAGGCGAGACGCTAAACAGGAGCCACCCTAAGGGATGTGATTAGGAAAACATAATAACTGAGGACGACGCAAGAGTGTGTGTGTGAGTGTGTGTTCAGTTCAAAGTGTGGCGTAGTGAGGTGTGCATAACTGGAGTGACTAAAGCTGCAAAATCTCTGCTCGTTGACATCAAAGCGCCGTGTTACTGTGACAAAGGAAGAAAATCACTGAACAAAACAGTCGATCCGCGCGTTGGGCTCAGAAGGTTAATACCTGTTTGACATCTTCAGCACAATTCTTATCTGATATATCAACATAAAGACGCCGCCGCAGATTCCTTAAAGCCTAAACAATATGTTTTATTGTAATTCCAAAAAGAAAGTCACTCAGATCTGGGCTCAAAGACGCAGTAGAAAAAAAAAGCCGTTTCTCCAAAACCAAAGAAACTTGGCACCACAGATGAGAAAATCTGAAAAAAATAATATAAAAAATCCTTCTTTCTATCCTGCTGAAAAATTCATGATAATGTCCCCAGACCTCTTCCATAGGCTCTTTGTTTTTATACGAGAATAAGTGACATTTATAGTCGAAGGTTTAAATTGTGGAGTATTTCCCAGACTTAAATAATTGCCCTTGGAAAACCTCGGAGTGTGACGCCTAAGAGGAAACTGTGTGGCTCGGAATAATTCTTAAACAAAGGGCTTAAGGGGACTTTCATGGGTCATATTTTTCAACAATTTCACACCAGTAGCTGCTGCGCTTTGCTCCTCGTCGGGAGAAAAGCTTCTTGTCTCTTTATTGGGAATTCAATTGTGAGCCAGCTTCAGCTCCGTAAGCACATTTATAAAGGTGGCATCGCTTTCTCTTAATATTCTCTCAGGGGGGAAAAAAAAAAAACAAAACCGGCGCAGAGTCACACTTGTGAACAAAAAAAAAAAAGCATCCAATTAATGCAGTCTGTAGTGCGCTCATTCACAGGCCGACCGACGTGAGATGAGTGGTCCTCATCGGCCTCGGGGGCTTTATTCGCTTCCACTTTACAGATGTGTCACTCACGGCATTGTCATGAGTGACACATAACAACGCGGCATTGTTATGAGTGACACGTCCCTGGAAGGCTTTTGATACGCCAGCATGACCGAAGCAGCTGCTATCAGTTCTCCGCTGTTCTTTCCGGAGTGGGTCGGAGCAGACGTGACATTTATGCGAGCACGTCTTCATCGGGCATGACAACACCATGGCGACTGTCGTGTTGTCTCCCCCTCCTCACCAGCAGCACAAAGCCCTCAAGAAGCCGAAGGTTGTTCTTTTAAACCGCCGATGTCAAACCGTTGATAAGACTCGCCCGCTTAATTAACAGCTGGATTACTTAGACACTGTAGTCATGGTGATCTGAGCAACTATTAATAGTATGGGCAGTGATTTATAGCGTGAGCGCTATTAACAAATTATGCTTTTTATTAGCGAGATGAACGGTTTCACTGCCCCGCCAGTATTTTGGGGTTAATAGTACTTCGCCTCTAATAAATCGTCACAACAGCACAGATGCAAGATGCGGTAAAGGCTAAACTTTGCATGTTTAATGTTACCCTCTGGCCTTTGCAGGGAGTTTTTAAAATACTTAGCAGAGGCGAATGAAGAACGACAAAAGAACACAGGAAAAAAAAAAGCTATTCCAGTTCTGTTAAAATTCATTTCCAGTGGCAAAAATAACCACCAAAGAGCAAAAGGGCAGCACACGATGATTCTGGGAGGTTAAAGCTGTGATCTTAAAACAGACGCTGTGATTTTGTTTTAACTCTGTGAATGCTGCGTTGTTTGGAGGAACGCAAAAATGTTCCAGTGATTGATAAATAGAAAATAAGGCGGCAAACCCCAAAACCCACCAGTGGGTTTGAGAAGCATGTTGTCTTTTTTTTGTTGTTGTTAGAGCCAATAGGTGTAAAAAAACCAGGAAGGATCACTGGATTTTCCAACTTTCTGACAGTCCTTGAACCTTGCATTGTGTGACTTTTAGTTTGATAACCAAACCTAAACCATAAAAATCAAATAACTCTACGTGAGCCATTTAGAAATTGAACAAAAATAAATCACGGCACAAACATTTTGACGGCTGGGTTCACACAGAGTGATGGGCGTGGACACAAATTAAAAATATAAGTAGTAAAATATCTCTAGGATTTAGATCTACACTTTTTTTATCGGTAACACCTGTGGGTAATTGGAAAAAATGTACTAAAGTTTTTGTAAAATAATTTATCAAAAAAAATTCAGCTTTCATATTGTTTTCATTTTTATGATTTATGGCATTATAACCTTGTGGTGCTGCACAAAAGAGGACTTTTAAGTTGTCTTTACTTCTGGCTATGATTGTGCTGTTTCCATAGAGGCACCGGACTTCATATCGAGGTGACAAATGAGTCCACAGTGAGCACAACACAAGAGAAACTGCTTGGGGTTAACTAAGCGGGGCTGGGACACAATTTTCAGATCCAGGTTGGATTTTTATCGGGTCCTGGCTTAGCATAACCACAACAAAATAAACAGATAGATATATAACAGTCCTGTAGTGAGTTTGTTCTTCGGCCCGGATGTCTGAACTGTGCACCGTACCTTGGCCCTTGTGATTGACCTCTTTGGCGGTGATAACTTTGTTGATGACTGTCTGGAGGAAGTCGTTCTCCCCCGCCACCCTGGGTGAAAAACGGGAGATGTTCAGCTGCTTGTGGCGAATGGCGTCATCCAACGCTAGCCTGCAGTATGCACACAACAGGCAAACACCACGGAGAAAGGGAGGAGGTGGCGGAGACAGAGGAGGAGGACGAGGAGGAAGAGGAGGAGGAGGAGGAGTCACAGAGTGATGGTTGTGAGAAGGAGGAGGAGGAGGGGAGTGGTGGGAGAAAGAGAGAGACACACCGAGGAGTGATGCGAATACCATGACAGACACAAAGCCACTTGTTAGCAGTTAACAGTGAGGCAGGATGGGTAATGAAAGAAACACAGAGAAACCATCATTTAGGAAGTGAGTCTGTAGAGCTAACCCAGTGATCAGCGGGAGGTTTGACCTGCCCACGGTCGGTCTTGAAGTGTTTTCAAAACCCCAAAAACCCCTAAACACATCCAGTCCAAGACACAAAGGGTCGCTCTGCTCCGCGCTCCACACGGCGGCTTCGTTTGCAGAGCGGCAAAAAACAACTGACGTGCAAGAGCATAAGAGAGCAGCAGCAGATGTGATCGCATGTGTGGCAGCTGCCTGAGAAATGGGTGCGATGGGCAGAGATGGCATCGGCAGCGTGGAGGATTCGTAACAAGCAGAAAGAAAAGAAAAGAAGACGGCGGTGATGTCGACATGAAGGAAACGATAAAGAAATCTGTCTTCGCTGCCTCCAACCTCGAATCCAAAACCAGCACAGCAGAGGTTTACACATGTACACGACAAAACATTGCACAACAACAAGCACAAGACAGGTTTTCCCTTAAAAAAAAAACATATTCAGGACTTTGTGGAACGAGCTGATGCATAAATGTTCAAAAAAGCAAATTTCAAGCCACTGAATTTACTTTTAATAGAAGCTGTTCTAAATATTTTTGATTAACGTATGAATCATTTCAGAATGCCAGAAAATAGTGAAAACTGTCAGAACTACACGTCCCAGAGCTCGAAGTGACGCCTTTAAACTGATGTTCTCGTCCGACTGACGGCGATGACACCAAAAAAAAAAAGCAATAAATCCTCACATTTGACACTGGATGCAATTAATTTTCCGTCAATCAACTAATCGATCGTTTCAACGCGACGTGAATTATCATTTTTTTTCCCCACATATGCATTATTTCAATCTGACAGCGATGGAAGTCAATTCGGTCTCAGGCCTGTAATTAAGTGGCGTTCGGGGAAAAAAACAACAAACGGTGCCAGGCAGGATTTTTAGCTCTATCGAGTCAATTTCTGAAAAGCCATTCCCCTCTTGTTTGGATGCCAGGAGTCTATCCAAATGACATCACTGTGTCACATCCTCTAAATGGCTCTTTCACTTCTTGCCTCTGCCGGCTTTGAAAACACAACTTGTTCGGGTTTTTTCAGTTGCAAATATTCACACCGGGACATAAATAACCCCCGTATAGAACCCGTTCTTCTCTTCACACTTGTAAGGCTCTAATTTCCATGATTTATGCTGGCAGATAAAACCGTTAAGCGAGGTGATCCGCCAGCTAAACTGCCTGAATCTGAAGCATTTTCAATTATGCAGGAAATCACGTTAAGGAAAAGGTTACTCCGGCTCTGTACGCCGTCCCACAAAAACGGTAACCGCTAATGAGATTGCCTTAATTGAGACAGCGGGGAATAGGGGAGAGCTACTGTAGTAAAATGCCCACTAATCTGTGTGTCAAGGATTCAAAACTTGTGAAAAAACAGAAAAAGTACGACTAGCACTGCTGAGTCTTTGATTTACTGTACATATTTAAAGTAATGGAAATAAGAGCCTCGCTATTTTATGCAACATTATCCCAAAATTAAAGGACGTCCGTGCCGAATGAGATTCGTGTGGTGCTGCAGCACAATGCACTTACGGCTGAAATGGAATAAAGTGCTGCTTGTCCTCGTCGTCCATTTTGCCCGTTATGATGTCTGTGACATCCATTACTGTGGGGAGAGAGAAAAAAAAATAAAGCGGGTTAAAAACGCTCTCAAGGCGTGCAACAGAGGAGCAGATGAAGATAACTGCACGGTGAGGCCACATTAGGAGGTGAAAGCAGCCTCTCCGACGCTGGCTTTGCTTTGATGAGCGTTAATTAACGTAGAGGCTGTGTTGTGACGGGTGGAGGGGAAAAAAAATGGTCACGAAGAGGAGAAGTAAAAGTTAAAACGCAAAGATCAGATTCTTCACAACAGCAAGACGAAGGTGAAGTTTGGTTTTGGGGGATAAATATTGACACAAAGTCCACAGTGTATCACAGCAACACCTCAGTTAGCCTCCTGGTGGGATGATATACGTAGCGGGGTGACGTCCCACCACTTTATCCATCCATCCATCATCTATACACCACTTAATCCTCACCAGGGTCATAGGGGGCTGGAGTCCATCCCAGCTGACTCAGGGTGAAGGCAGGTTCACCTGGACAGGTAACCAGTCTATCACAGGGCTACACTTAGAGACAGACAACCAAGCACACTCACATTCACACCTACGGACAATTTACAATCACCAATTAACCTCAACATGTTTTTGGACTGTGTGGGAGGAAGCCGGAGAACCCGGAGAGAACCCACGCTGCACGGGGAGAACATGGAGACTCCACGCAGAAAGATTCCGGTGCCCCCACCGGGACGTGAACCGGCGACCTTCTTGCTGCGAGGCAACAGTGCTACCAACTGCGCCACCTTGAAGCCCCACTTTATCCATAACACAACATTTTGTCACGTCAGCTGAGGGTGCACAATTCCCTTTTTCTGAATTTGTTCTCGTTACAACTTAAGTGAATAAGAAATGAAGCAAATATTTATGTGATTTCACCTGCATGCATCAAAAAGTCTTTTATAACTGCTCCCAAAAATGAGCAAATCTCCCCCGAAAAAAAAAAAAAAATCAGGCTTTCCATCATGCTGTGTACGGCGGCAATAATGATGATGTCTAAAGATAGGCCATCATAAATCAGACTGTCATTTACCTTCCCTTCAAGTGGCACTGGAAATAAAGACACTGAAAGAGGGGCATCATTTTCTCTGCTGGATAACTGTAGGCAAAACGCCAATCTAATTAGTTTACGAAACGCCTGGCAGCTCGCCAACAGGAGATAAATCAAACTCTAATTCTTCTCTCCGCTTTAGAATTTTATCCAAATATATTTATTCACTCTGGCAAGGACTTTAGCACAATACTTACTTTTAACTGGGAGGCAGAATAAGAGATCTGCTCTCCAGATGATCAATGTTTCAAAAGGCAACTTCTAAAAACTTCTGACTATAACACAGCATCACGTGCAGCTCTTCTGAACATCAGGTTGTCATCACGTCTCTGTGCCGTCTGCTTTACCTGCCACTCCAAAGGGTCTTCTCAGCCCCGACGTCAGCTTCTTGGTGTTGTTGTCTCGTAGCTCCATGCGGCCCACTCTGACAATCTGACACACGAAGCTGATCTTCTCCCTCTTCAGATCTTCGCTGCCCAGGTCCTGCAGAGGTTGAGAGAAAGAAAAAGTTTTAAAAGCAGCCAATCAGAGTCAAAAAACGCTCCATCCAGCAGCTGTTTTTTATTCAGCGTGGTGCAACAACAACTCATCGATTAGCAGAACTTTCCGAGGTGGAGATCAGTTTGTGTTGAGTGCAATTCTTTCTTCTTCAACCACAAATTGCTTCGGCAACATGTGTCCACGGATTCATTTCCTGTTGGCAAAACCCTCCAAAACTAGCTAAAGTGCTCCCGGTGGGTGCACGCTGACCCCGGCGCCCTTGGGCTTCTATTAGATAGAGGTGACTGCCTTGGTAAATAGTGACAGAAAAGCCAGGCTCTATCTGAGAGAGCTTAACAAATACCGGCTCCGCAAACAGGCTCCCACATGACTCACAACATGGCTGAATAAACACCGAACTACGAGGCGCTCGCACACACAAATAATGGTTGACACAACTGCTCACCGTGAAGACCGCCCGCAGGTTGTGAAGCT
This sequence comes from Stegastes partitus, assembly GCF_000690725.1. Taxonomy (NCBI): domain Eukaryota; kingdom Metazoa; phylum Chordata; class Actinopteri; family Pomacentridae; genus Stegastes; species Stegastes partitus. The sequence continues at coordinate 209,297 of NW_007578136.1, read as the reverse complement.
GGTCTATGTCCTTCACCAGGCCCGAGCTCGACCATTTCACCAGGTAGTTTTCACTGGAAGGGGCAGAAATAAAAGCATGAGTCACCATTAACTCATACAGAGAATTTAGACTTTACAGTTTTCTGTAAAGCTGCAGAAGCCTGACTGTTAATCCAGACACCAGTTTGCATGACGGGGAAGCAAAATGCACGACTGATGCTGGATGCAGAAGTAACAGCTGAGCGGCTCTACTTGTGATAATTTGCTGTCACAATCCTGAAACAATAGCAAATCCCCAAGCAGCAGGCTCCACTTGTTCTGTTGGCATTCTTGTGTACACGTGTGTGCGCGAGCGAGTGAACGTGCACCCGTGGGTTTATTTATTTTACCTGATGAACTTGGATTCCACCGGGTCGTACAGCGACATCAGCACTTCGGCGTCCTCGCCAATCTTGCACACCACGTTCTTCAGAGTCACAAAGAGGGCAAAAGCTGGGGTGGAAGCAAACTTCGCCTGCCTCGTCAGATCGATATTCTGCTTCTGAGACTGAAAACAGAGGCATTGCAGCACATACTGGGTCACATCTGCCACATCTGAGTCCACAAACAGCAGCAGCATATGAAGAAATTAGCATAGGAGCGGCTAGCATCTGCATTCATTCATTAAGAAATAAATGCCGTCGCCTATGCGTCTTTTCCAAGTTAGAAAGCTGGATTTAAGAATGCCTATAGATCTATCCAGTATAATATATTCCACACTGAATAAAAAGCTTTCACATCCGCTTGATCTCCAGGACCGCATCTACACTGGAGGAACTTATTGCACGATTCCCTGGATGCCCTTCAAAAAATATGCCGGGTGCCCTCATCATTAATATTTATCATGTTGACCTGGACACTTTCTTATTGCCCATGCATATGCAATAAAGACCTCGGAAAGAAAAGGTCACGTAAGATGAGACCACATAACTGCAGGGCACTTAGCGTCTGGCTCTCCCTACACACCGCCGCCTGACATTCAGGTGTGGGACGGCACTGATGCGCCGGTGCCAAATAGATTGGGAATCTGGCAGAGTTCCTGACTTTCTGAGGATGCGGCCGAGCATCCTTGTATACCAGGAGTGGCTCCATTTTTTATTATTTTTCCTCTACTGTTACATTAAATTCATGCAAATGCCAAAACTCCATTCCAGACTGAACTACGGGGGTCATCCTGTTTGGAAAGCAGAGCAGCAGAACACTTTCTTTACGGTTTGTGCAACAAACGGCTTAAACGAACTTCGTTATTGATTTTTTGAAGAAGTGGAAGAAAGCATTTTTTTTAAATAAGACTCCAGTTATGCTCGGGGTTAGCAGGTTCACTGCTTTAGCTTAAGCTAACATTCACAAATCAGCACAGAACACAGAGTGCAGCAGAGGTCACGGTAATTTGGCCAGTGTTTAGTCACTGAACCTAAGTATTTGACCTGATGATGGCACCAGATGAAAAGCTAATGGACCGCCAGCAGAGTGAGGTCAGGAAATGTGAATATCATTATGGATCCAGATGGAAAAAACACACTAGTGGAAAAGAATCAGTCTCCTAAATAGACAAATGTAGGGTTCATCATCTTTGAGTCGTGCGAAAAACTAAGTACATCCCGTAGAAATTGTTCTTTTCAACATATTCAACCAACCAAACACATGTTCTTCAGTGAACTAGTCCCTTTTATTGAAGCTGATATATTCAAACAAATAAAGTTTACAGTTTGTAGTAGTTTTAATCACCTAAATACTTTTTAAAAAACTGATTAGTCACATTGAATAAATACGTAAAGTCCTATGACTTTCATCCATCCATCCATCCATCACCTCTACACCTTAATCCTCACCAGGGGGGCTGGAGTCTATCGCAGCTGACTCAGGGTGAAGGCAATTTCACCTGGACAGGTAACCAGTCTATCACAGGGCTACACTTAGAGACAGACAACCAAGCACACTCACATTCACACCTACGGACAATTTACAATCACCAATTAACCTCAGCATGTTTCTGGACTGTGGGAGGAAGCCGGAGAACCCGGAGAGAACCCACGCTGCACGGGGAGAACATGATCCCGGGTGTCCTCACCTGGCGGCCTTCTGGCTGCGTTGTGGTAACGGTGCTAACCACTGCTCCACCTTGCCCTGTCACACTTTCAAATTCCTAACATTTGAATCTGAGGTGACATAATTAGCACCTACTTAGGGAACATCTTTCAGTTTTGGTGTCTTCCTTGCTGTCAGAGTGTGTTGTGTCATCACGTCAACATCTGAAGAACTCTTTGAGGCCTTCAGAAACGAGGCTGTGAATGAAAACGACTTCTAAAAGGATCTCTGAAATATTTAAACAAATCGCTGCGAGGAGAATCCTCCACAAGTGGTGTGAACTTTGAACGACTGCCAAGTTCCCCCCAAAATTGGCCATTCCAGCAAATTCCGTCCGAAGCAGACTGAAGTCTCCAAGAACTCCCCAAATTTCATTACTGGATCTGCAGGTAACTGTTTGTGTCAAAGTGCTGCATCTACAAATGGAGTGAGATGGCACAGGATTGACCTGCATAGGAGGCCTGCCAGGAAAAAAGAAAAGCCTTTGATGTCCACAAAGAACACTGGAGCAAAACTAAAGTTTGCTAATGAGCATGCAGGGCAAGGAGCAGGCCTGTTGGAACAATAGACTCCAGGAAAACGGATCAAACATCGAGTTCTTTGGCCACAGTAGACTTTTTTTTTTTTTTTTGACGCACACCAACGTCCGATTTTTTAGGAGAAGAACCTAAGTGGAGGAAATGTTGAGCTGTTTGGAGCCTCGGGGACTGATTAAATTGCCGTCATTGATTCGACTACGAATTCTGCATCATATTTTTTTTTAAATGGTTAAAGATCATTTGAAGGCATCTCTCTGAAAGTTGAACCTGAAGTGGAACTTTTAACAGGATAATCGCTTCGAGTCCGCCGAGGAACGGCTCACGTCGTTTATTCTACTTACATTTTCCGCAGAAGAATGTCACGTCTATTGATATTGATCCATTTATCTTTATCACCTGTGTCTCTAGGCACAACAATTTCCATGGGACGCCGCGACTTATTCACACGACTGTAGAAAGAGCAGCGCCGACTCTTCTGCTCGGGATTTCTCCTCCTAACGCTGTAATTGCAGCTTTCTAGCTGAGATTCGATGAGGCAGAAAGAAGAAGTGACTACATTCACATCACTGTGCACTAATGGGCTTTTTCTTATCTTTGATCTGCTATCTGGATACAGAACAAAGTTTAGCCGGAGGTGGAACGCTGCCGTCTCAGAGGCTGTTTACCTTCTCCTCTTGGATTCGGTCTTCAATTTGTTTGGAGGCGGCCTCGTGTGCCCTGAACAGGCTGACGGTGCTGGTGAGCTCTGGATCCAGGATGTTTCCATCTTTGTCTCTGACCACCAGATCGAGATCCAGGTACCTGAGATGAAGGTATAAATCACATGAAGGAAAAATATATTTTCACAAATATATTGTGAAGACACAGCTGCATTTGTCCAGGAGGAAGCAGCACATACAGCTCTTGTAATGTTCCTTCTGCTTCACTGTTTTCTTTAAAAGCTCTTTCTGCGATGAAGGGAGTCGGTAAAGACAACAGCACGATGCCTTCATGCACTCAACGGTGTTTCATGAGCTCATCGCTGCCTGCTTCTGCAGAGGCAAAGGCCATTTCTCTACCTGGCCAAAGGTTTAAAGTTTCATCACAGGAGCAGGATGGAGCTTCACAATTTTCATTTTCAACCGATTTTCTGGGCCCGCTGCAGACACAGCAAGAGCTGTCATTTCATGATGGAATACAGTACAGTTTGCTGAAACTAAATCCCTCCAGTTTGTTCTCGAGCTAAATGATGGCCTGTCATTTTCTATTGACTGACACTGACCTATTCCAACAAGAGTCATTTTTCCAGACAGATATGAGGATAAAGGGATATAAGCCGCAGGGAGGAGAGGACGAGGCTAAAATACTCTAACGACGGGATCCTCACTTGTTGCCGTAGTCTATCTTGGAGGTGACTTTCTGTTTGAGCTCGGTGAGCTCGTCCTGTGGGAGGGTGCCGGACAGGATCTGTGAACGCCACTCGATGAGGTCATAGATCATGTCACGGACAGAGTTGAACATCTCGCGCTTGTCCCCCTGCCGGAAAGAATATCGTACAAGCTTAGACACAGGAGGAAATCAGGAATGGCAAGTGCTCCCCTGTCTTGACTTTTAATAATACCAGGTGGAGTTTTTTTGGAGCAAATGCATCCCTGTGACATGTACATGCAGGAGGACACGGTTCAACCAGTGGTGTCACACTATAGTTAGCTGGTTTGGTCCCAAGAGATATCTGCAATGCACCAGCAAAGGCAGAGAAAAAGATGTTTTATGATGCAGGCAGTGCATTCATTATGTTTATTATACCTTAAAGATGCACACAGTGGCTTTTCAAGAGAACTCCACAGGGTACTTTTAAAATGAAGAACATAAACCTATGAAAATGCATTAACAATAAACAGGCTGAGGTATGTGGCGAAGCATTATGTCTTACCGTTAAAAAAAAGACATTTATAAGCACAAATTATAGCTGCATTCAGAGAAAATTAAATATTAAATCCCAAATCCTGTCAGCGGGTTTAAAAGGCATGTCATCTTTTGAACTTTGGCGAAAATTAGTTAAAACAGAGAGAATTGCCAAGACTTTCTTTTTGTTCCAGATGGTCCTTGAACTACTCATCTGCCACTCCACTGACAAATTTAACCAAATCTAACTTTAAATCCTGATATTTAAAAACAGAACACGTTCAAAACAAGTTCTGTGCACCTCAGCACAACTGTGAAACCTCTAGAGACCCAGCGGCAACCAACAGTCATGGAAACAAATTAGAGATGCAGGTATTTAAATACATGCACCTGTAGGATATAGAGGTGGGTTCAGAGGCTAAAAAGGCCTTTTACTGAACACTCGCTAAATATAAACATTATTCATGAATAAAACCATAAATACAGCAAAATATATTAACTTTAAATTCAAAAATAAGTTGTCAAACGTATCTAAAAATGCACAATAGGGTTGTTTTTTTGCAAGCACGCCAACATATAAGGTCTGTGACAAGCCCATATGTGCACTGTAGGTAACATGAGTGTGTGTGTGTGTGTGTGTGTGTGTGTGTGTGTGTGTGTCCATCTGGGAAGGACAGCTCGGCTCACCACGTATAAATCCCTCCATATTGTGGCCCACTCCCGCAGCGTGGTGGTAACCTCCTGAACCAGGGGCAGCTCAGTGGGAATGACCGTCTCCTTTTGCCTGCAGTGACAGTGAGCAAATTTGATGCAGTGATTCTGTGTCCTATCTGCCCTTTTCCTCCCCACACTAGGACATCCAAGATAATAAGCGAGGAGAAAAAAAAAAAGGGTAGAAAAACCTCTGAGGACAGTTTTTCATCTCGAGCAAAGTCATCACACACACAGTCGCCCTCAGATTTATTCACACCGTCCCATTAAAGAAGGGAAAAAAAAGCTGGAATAAGCTGAAATTGATAAAAGTAATAATAAATAAAAATGTAATGAACATCATGGCATTGTTTTTGAATTGTGGTTCAACAGAAATATTTTTTATAAAACAATCAAACAAGCATGATGGGACCCGTACACTGATATTAGTTGGTCAGGACAGTTTTGTTTGTTTTTTTAATTATTCTTTTTAAACCACAATTCAAAAGCAACATCATATTTCACTCAATTATAATTTTGCAAATTTTTATTTATTATTACTTTTTCCAGTTTCTACTTATTTGAGTGACTGTCGTGAATTATGCCTTTTCTTTAATGGAAGTGTGTTCCTATTAAACATGTAGCCTGTTAGCACGCTGAGCTAAAGGTCACACCTGTGTTTAAATCCTCCAGCCTGGCAACAGTTCTATATATATAAAAAAAAAAGCCTTTTCCTAAAGGTTCTCAGTCGAATCCAAGGACTTAAAAGTTTGCGGCTTATCTCTGTGTTTAACTGGTGACATCAAAGCAGACAGATCAAAACAAAAGAGTGCCACAAGTCGTGCCACAACAAACACACACGTCACATCGCATCAGGCGCACAGCTTTCCACTGAACAGCCTCCGCGGGCGTTTACGTACGACTTGCATTTTACTCAGACAACAAGCTTCTCGGCGGGTCAGAAAATAAATTAGGAGGGCAAACTCCGCATCTATTTGCTTCCCGTTTGATTTTTGTTTCCGTCTTCAGCTGTCACCGGCGGTTCTGGCAGAAGACAACTGAGTCGCCTTAACGTAGCGACAAACGGCGTCTGTCGATAAAGCAAATCACAAAGTTCAGTGCAGAAGTACTAACCCGCTGCCCTCGACCGTGGCCTCTTTCAGATGTATATAGCAAGCAGGAAATATGCCCTGGAAGAGGAAGAGATCATAATACGTTATTGTCAGAGAGCCGAAAAACAGAAGCCATAAAGAGTGAAGGTGTCGAGTGTTTAATGTCTTTATTAGCTGCTCACCTTTTTGGATTTTCTCCTCAGCCTGTGGCCTCTGTACCAGTCTGAAACAGAAATATGTCAAGCACATATAGCACACAATGAGAATAAAGAAACAATTAAATAAGCATTGTAAAGAATATCGGCTTTAATAAGCATTTTGCAGTAAAGAATGGCATTAAAACAGCAGATAGTCATTATTGCTCATACATATATAATCTTATTAAATAATTTGGCAAAGCCAGAGGTGCCAGTGACGTTGGATGTGTCAGCAAACCCGCTCTCACCTTCATATGTCTCAAGTATGTGCACGGTGTCGCCAATCTGCAGCGACAGCTCCTCCTCTCCCCGGGCGTCGTAGTTATAGATTGCTGGAGAAAGATGAGAGATATAAGAAGAGGAGATATTACAGGAGAAGAAGAAGAAGGGAGGGACGGGGGTATAAAGGCAATAAAGTGTTTGGCTCCCTTGTGGCGTTAATTGTGTGGCGTTGCAATGTGTAGTCGAGGCGTCACACACACACACACACACACACACGTACAGGATGTCCACCCCCGCAGTCTGACACAGCCACGGCCGGGCTCGCCACCGCCGCCGCCGCCGCCGATGCTGTAATATCAACACTTTCCCGCCGCCCACCGAAAACAAACCAATAATGACGGATAATGCCAAAATAACAATAATGGCAGCGGTAAACGGATTTGCTCAGAACAGGAGGCGAAGAGGACGATAATATCTTGTTGTTCTTTTGCCGTGGCGAGGTTTGCTCCCGGCGCCGTTTGTTTGTCGTGTCAGCAAGATTCTGCAGAAACGACGAGGCCGAATTTCATGACACTTGGTGGAAAGGTGAAGCATGACCAGGAAGTACGAAATATGTTTTTTGTTCAAATTTGCTTTGGCGCTGGCTTTGGCAGAGGCCTGCACGTTCTAGGTTCTCTCTTTGACATGAAGACCCGTGTTTAGTTCTCCAGTCAACACTATCATTTATTACATGCACGCTTAAAGTTGGTTGCAAACAACCAACATGTTCTGGCGAGTTATAAACTCGTCAAAAAGTATGCAGGCATCTAAAATATAAAATTCATCAATGTGCAATAAATAAACTGATCAACCAAAGCCTAAATCTTTTTTTTTTTTTTGAAATAACCTAAAGAGAAAATTACCAAAAGTGCCAAAAATAAATCAGTAAAAGAATTTTTTTAAAATAAAAGTGGAAATAAAAAGAAGAATAATTACAATAATTAATTTGATTCAATTTTGAAATTTTTTTGTATTTTTATTTTTTTTAACATTTTTATTTTTTTAATTTAATTTTTTTATTGTTTTTTAAAATATTTTTCTTTCTTTGCTTTGCTTTTCAAGCAACTTTTTCTTTTCTTTCTTTTTTGCTTTAAAATTTCCACTTTTATTTTATTTTTTTATTCTTATATTGATTTATTTATTCTTCTTTTTATTTCCACTTTTATTTCATTTTTTTATTCTTTTATTGATTTATTTATTCTTCTTTTTATTTCCACTTTTATTTTATTTTTTTATTCTTCTATTGATTTATTTCTATAATTTGGCACTCTCACTACTCCATAGAAAGCACTGTCCAAAAGAATTAATGTAAATAGTCCAAAGCTTTGCAATATTTCATGAATAAAAAAAAAATGCAAGAAACATCTTTCTTGCAGTGTCATCAAAACCTGTATTAAAAAAAATGCCTGGATGCGCACCAGACTCATATTACTCATTCCTCTGACTGAACTTTCCAAAAAATGTAATCTGTGTTTTATAAATGAAGTCTTTGTGCTGTCCTACCAACATAAAACAGAGAATAAATGAGGTACAAAAGCATAAATCTCCTTGGCAAAGCTAAACCACTCATCAAAAGTAAGTATTATATTAAAAAAATATTTTCTTTTACACCGAATAAAGACGTCTGAAGACTCTTTTTATCTTTAAGATCAACGATTATAATGCAGGCTCTATTCTCTGAGACTGTCATAGCATCATATATCCAGTGTCAGAGCTCCATCAACATGTCAACATCACATTATGAAGACAACAAGATCCTGACTGGTGACACTTCATTCAGTTAGACATGAACAACACGTCACTGTCAAGCAGCCGGACCCAACACCTGCCGATGGGAAATCCTACAAGTGTCCACATGTACACAGCGCACACACAACCTATGAGGGGAAATGACACGAGCGTGCGTCTATATGCACGTCCTGCCATGTGAATGCACGCAGAGCCACTTCAACAGAGATTTACAGAGGTGAATTAAATCTTAATTAAAGAAGACCTCGCTGCAGGCGCCGGAGCCTCCCCCTAATGCAGATCGCACGGCAAGTGAACCAACCGCTTTCTCCTCCAATCACCCGCCATCTGAGGAGCTGATTAGTTAGATTATCGTGTGGCATTTGGCCCGAGCAGTTAATCGAGATCTTATCGAAACTCCAATACTAAAAGTGCAAAATGCAAAATAATGGTTGATATATTGGTGAAATGTGTCACGACATGGCATCATGTCAGGATGTAACGGAACACACTTAAATGATGCAGTCTGCAGCAAAAACAACATCATCCATCCATCATCTCTACACCTTAATCCTCACTAGGGTCATGGGGGGCTGGAGTCTATCCCAGCTGACTCAGGGTGAAGGCAGGTTCACCTGGACAGGTAACCAGTCTATCACAGGGCTACACTTAGAGACAGACAACCAAGCACACTCACATTCACACCTACGGACAATTTACAATCACCAATTAACCTCAGCATGTTTCTGGACTGTGGGAGGAAGCCGGAGAACCCGGAGAGAACCCACGCTGCACGGGGAGAACATGGAGACTCCACGCAGAAAGATCCCGGTGCCCTTCTTGCTGCGAGGCAACGATGCTAACCACTGCTCCACCTTGCAGCCTCAAAATCATCATTCAAACTGAAATTGTGCAATCGCAAAATCGCAGTGATGTGATTTTTTATTTTTACTTTCGTGGATATCATTCATTCCTTATTCCTGGCACACAATGTCATGTTCATCTCTTTATTTTGTTAGTTCAAGTGTTTTTATGTCTGACAATTATCTAGAACATTTCTGCTTTTGTCACATTTGGGGTGAAATCATTTTATGCACACGATTCCCTCTCAGGAGATCACAGCATAGCTTGCCTGTTAGGATCATTTGCAAGTAGGCAAAGTCAACAACTTTGCGGCGTCAAACAAAGGAAGCGATTTAAATACATCTGGTGAGTCCAGGTCATTGGGATTTCTGATTATGCGTCGGACAAAAGAACTTTAAGAATAGACCGTTGAGTTATGTGACATTAGAGCTACAAAGCAGCTCTGATTACAGAGAGTCGCATTTGGCAGCACACAGTGTTTCAGCTACAAAGGAGGTTGGACAATCTGAGAACACCGTATAATGGAGCTATCAGGGCAACATATATTATACCGACTATAAAACGGGCCACAGAGGCATTAGAGGAATGGCCGAGGAATCGGCTGCCAGCACCGTAAAGAAGTTCAATAATTTAAATTTGGCAAAAGGAGACGCCTCATAAACAACGACAACATGTGAAACACTGAGAGGATCACGAGTCGGTCAAGCAGAGGCTCACCCAAACTTATGGGATGTTTGCCACAAGCTCGGAAAAGTTCTAAAACTTTACGCTCCAAGAGTCCCTATGTGACGTCCAAACACTATATATGCAGAGAGCCGCTTTAATGCAGGTCATGAACTGCTGCTAGCGTGTGCAGCCTCTCGCAGTCAGCCGTGTCATTTTGTTGTCTGACTGTGTGCACACGCTACGATACCTAGAACAATCCAACCAGCCCGGCGAACGCACCAGAACACCAGCCCCGTGTGCTGACAATGGAACAAAGACCCCAGGAAATGAATTCAGCGGCACCACGCTGAGACACAAAAGGTACCTACAGTGCAGAAAGCAACAAAACAATCACAAGGGAGGTGGGATTAATCTGAGTGGAGGGCGTCCGAGAGCAGCCCAGTCGCCGTGCGGCGCCGTGCGCTCAATTAAAGCGTCATTAACAGTAGCTGGAAAAGCCCCATCATCTGCTGCATCTGTGCGATTGTTTGGAAGTGGGTCACAGGTCCAGCTGATTCAGCATGTGCATCCAAACGCCGGGTTGAGGAGAGGGAGCAACTACAACAAACAGCTCCAACAGAAGCACGAGGCTTCATATTTTATCAGAAAATGAAAAACTGTCCCTGTGATCGCTGCCAATGAGACCAAGTCGTATATCAAACAAATGGGAGCTCAGAGAGCCGGGGATATCCTCGCTGAGCAAGGGGCTGCAATTACAAAAACGAAGGCGAACGACACCCTGGGAAGATGCTGACTAAATGACGACCATCAAACACGGCCCTGACACGCGAGGCGATGATGGTGCAGTTTAGCCGAAGCGATTCTGGTCACGTGGGGGCTAAACGACAGCTCTGATTACTCATAAACCTGTATTTGCATAGCCAAGTAAACTGATGTCAATTAGGGAGCAGTGAGGGAGAGAAAATCCATCAGAAGTAGAAGAAGAAGAAGAAGAAGAAGGGGATGAGGAAGTGGACCATACTCTCCCTGAAGTGTGCGCATGCAAATCATTTTTTCTGAAAACGGGATAAACAGTAGCATCGTTTGCCTGGAGCTCGTTACCGTACACAACCCCTCGCATCAGGCTCGTGCAAACTCCGAGGACGTTATCATCACAGGGAGACGAGGAGGAATCAGATTACAGAGCCGTCGGCGTCGCCCGCACACGTCTACGCCCTCGCCACAATTATGAGCAGCCTCGTCTAAACACTGGACTGATTGTAATTCTACACTTTGGGCTCGCTAATAACCTGCACTAATCCACGCAGACTATAACATATCATTACACTCAGACGATAATACAGTACGCTGATGAAGGAGGGGCGGAGAGGAAGAGGGAAAAGAGAGAAGCACAAACTGGAAAGAGCCTCTTCGTGTTTTGTGTAAAGTCCCTACGGGCTGCGAGCCCACAGAGAGAGCCGGGCCAGGAAATCCCAGACAACAGGATTGTACAGCAGGAAAAGACAAGAGGCAGCTCTCAGGCTGGATGGGTCGAGGCTAACGCGCAACTTCCGACTGCAGAAGGACCCCTCGAACCTTGAATATACAACTCCTGCGGCGCTGCTGTTCTACTTTTCTTTTCGACGTTACCACGAGGAATCGGCAGTCAATTATTTTTGAAATGTAGACACGGTTTTGCTTCAAGGTCGGTTTCTTGATGTGTTTTTTGAAGGATGTTACTCAAAACTCCTCAAAACAAGGAGCGACCGAAATGAGAAACGTGGCGAGACTGCACATCACGAGCCTCGTGTCTCCGGCACTCGTTAGCTTCTCCTCAGAAGTGTCGATATTCTTCATTTTGCATTCTGTAACAAAAGCAGGAGACTCCACCAGAGCGCCGCCACAATGCCATTAGTCATGTTTTTTCCTTTGAATTTCTGAGATTTCAAAGCGTTTCTTTCAAGCAACGAGCTTGTGTGTAAAAAAATAAGAATTACCCCTGAGAAGCGAGAGCCCTCTGACGGGCGGGTTTTTATGTCGAATGACCCAAACAACGGAAACGAAACCACAAAATTCCCGACAGCAGAGTCACTGCATGGGCTGTGATGTGAGATGTTTGAAATTTCTGACTCCTCACATTCAGGAGGCTGTTTTATCTCGCTGTTGCATCTTAAAAAAGCAAAATTGAAAACTGTGGAGCAGCTTCTGCAAAAGTTTCAATCGTCAATTCCACGGCACATTCACAGAAGTGAAACCGACGCGATCTCACCACCGAGAGTGATGCGTGCCGTAGATACTTTTGCGTGGCTTAAGGTAGACGACGGCCGGGTGAAATGAATGCAACCATGCGTGAGAAGAAAAATGCAAAAGAAAAAAAGAAAAAGAAAAACAGGCAGTGAAAGTGAGCGAGTGCTTAACTTGAATGAGGAGGACTTTAATGAGCCTACGCTGGACTAAGACCAGCCTATTCCAGGCAGCACGGCTGAATAGAGGATGATTATTACACTCCAGCTGCACTACGGGTCTCCGAGGCAAGACGGAGGAGTCAGCACAGAGTGGTTTTACACACTCACAAACACACACACACACACACAAAACGCTGCATTCTCTGAAGGATATATCCGACTGTAAATGACTTCCCCCAGACTGCTTGACTGACTGAAGATATCTGAATGTAAAAACCTCTTACCGGTTAAAACCACGAGAGTACACACGACTCTACTATAGATCTGGCCTTATAAATCTAAAGCATCTCAGGTTTCAAGCTTTGTGACACGTTGGGACTTCCTAGAATAACATGCATGCATCAGATAGGGTACAAATCTCAAAATGTTCCCTCATTTAGAGGCGTGTAAATCTCGTGACCGGTGCCGCCGCGGCGTCTCTCTATCGCAACACAAGCAAAATGTTTTATAAACAAGCCCCTTAGAATCCGGGATGCCTTAGAGGACACGACGGGCATACAAAACAAGCGCACCCTTGCCTGACATCTACCTGGTGTAGTCATTTGTATGGGACAAATGTGAGCCGAGTGGGGCGCTGCTGCAGGTGTTTACTATGTTTTCCTGATGAGGCCCCCGTCGGCGGCTCTGCCACAGAGATGACAGGTATTCTTCAGGGATCTGCCATGTGCTGTTAGGATAACAGGAGGTACGTCGGCCTGGAGGGGGGCAGGGGGGGGCGGCAGAAGGACCGGGCGTCTCTACTGCATCTCTGCACCGCCTGCGGACATGAAGCAAGTCCTCTGTCGGACTCCCTCGACGCCGACGGTGACGGACGCCGAAGAAAGCAGCGATTCAGAAGCAGGGTTCAGACAGAAGCGTTTAATCAGACTGCAAATGAAGAAAAGCAGCTAAAAGGCACTTTTCTTCTGAACAAATATTTATTTATTTATTATTATTTATTAGCTTTATTTTAGTTTTTTCCTTTATTGAAACTGGAGGCTGGTACAAAATGTGTATGTGACAAATAAAGTTTATCTTATTTTTGCATTCAGTGTTTCTCATCAGAACTCACTGTGTGTATCCTTGATGTCTAACGAGCATGTTAATTGAACGCATAAACCAGTACAATTCTGCACTTTTACTTGTGTACTTGTGTTTATTGGTTTTGTAGTTGCTTTTGCATTTCTTGCCACCTACCTGCAGCACCTGTAGACCAGTGCAATAACTGGTAGGTATATCAGTCATGTTAGCCATGTGCATGTACATCCTTGTGCTTCAAGCGGTGCTTCAAGTGGTGCTATTTTGGCAAATGGTCTGCACTTATATAGTGTTTCTATCCACAGCGCTTTATAGTGTGTTTCTCATTCATACACCAGTGGCCACAGAGCTGCTGTGCAAGGTGCCGCCTGCCATTGGGAGCGACTTCGGGTTCAGTGTCTTGCCCAAAGTCACTGTGGAGGGGATCGAACCGCCAGCTTTGCGATTGGAGAGCAACCAGTTCTACCACATGAGCCACAGCCGCCCTATTTTCAATACAATTCTCAGGCTGTTTGATTCTTGCACTGCGCTGTATCTTCAGATAATGGCGGTATAAGTGTTCGGTACAGATCGTTGCTCTTAAAGGAGGGAAAATGAGCCGCCCTGATGGCCTCAACATTAAAGTACTGACCATTTCAAGTCTGTGTTTAAAATACTCTGTTGCATCTTCATCCCCCTCTCCCCTCATTTTGTGTCATTTGCTTACTATCATAAACTAAATTCCTCATTTAATACTTTGCATTTATTTCCACAATAATTTCATCCCTGAAACGCTGCAGGGGGTGAAAAAAATCCCAAATTTCTAAAACCCAAAGGGGTCATCTACCAAAAATATGACCTACTTTCCAAAACACAAACAATTTAAAATAGAAAAAAAACAAACACAAAACAGCAGCAAAGGCTCTTATTTGACAAACAGCTTGTGAAGGGTGAAGATTCCTGATCTAAAACCGGGTGTGAACAAGCTCCGCTCACGGGGGACGACTACGAAGACGGTTCACGCTCAGGTGTCTCACAATAGCTGTCAAAACAAAGAGCGAATGCAAAAGAATTACCGACCGACTAATAACGCTGAAAGCATTTAGGTCGGCCTGCAGGCTGTGAATCACAAGTCATAAGAAGCTCATTGTTTAAGAGGGATGTTGTATCGACTGGGCGATTACAATAATTCCCCATTCTCTTCAATTACTTCACATTCTTGAGAAATGAGGATCATTTCAAACGTCGTAAAAGAAATGAAAGCCGCCAATGTGTAGCTGCAGCATCGTGGTCCGCCGGGACTCGGCTGAGATATCGCAATACATCGTCAGATATATCCGTCCAAAGAAGACAATCAGCCACACAGCATGTTTATAACAGACGGAGGGAGCGCTTTGTCAGTGACATACAAAGCGGGGAAAACACGATAATTAATTTCAAGTCCCTCTCTAATAGGGTTTAATAAGAGGTTTAGGCGCTCAGACAGAAGCCTGATGGTTCTAATTTAGAGGCAAACTCAGACAGCGATCTCAGGATTGTGAAATAAAAAAAAACAAACTCTTCCCCCCGCTTTCTTTTTTTACACCAATTATATTCAACAGCCTTTTTAGCTTTATCTGCAGTTGGGAAAGTGGAGATAATGTTATTGTAATTAACCTGAAATTAATACAACAGCAGCTGAGTTGGGAGACAGGAAAGCCCCAGATTTTCTCTCTCTGGCTGGTCGGACCAGATTTTCAGTCTTTCTGGAAGCGAGCAGGAAATGCCACTTGAGATATTACCGTATCACAATAGATGGGGCCTTTTCCAGTAGGCCAGGAGGAAATACTGATGCTTTTTATGACTGCAGGAAGATTAACAATACCTCACATGAAAAAAAAAAAAGATAAGGTAAACAGAGAGAGCGCTGAAAAAAGTGTAACAGAGGAAGTGGGTGGGTCGGGGCATGAAGAACGAGGTGAAGGGAGAAAGCAGGTGGAGGAAACTACTTTGCGCCAGATCTAGATGCCAAAAGCTGTAATACCTTTTGGCAAAACGTCCTGCCAGGAGCCCAGCACAGGCCTTGAGGGTACAATCTAGCGCAGGCTGATAACTCGGCTTCCAATCCCTCTGTAGGGCCGAGTTATTCCTTTAATTGAAAATCATCTTTTCCGATACAACAGGGGAGAGACGGGCAGAACGTAGCTCATTACGGAGCAAAGAGACTCTGAGCGTCTGCAGCGGCTCTGCAAAGCAAACCCGTCTGCACTCTGTACACACATCTCGTGAGCTTTGACGTGAGTAATAGTTTCACAATGACTCACCGATACGATAGGAGGACAGCTTTCAATAATCATGACGATATCATTCAGTGGTTTTCTCCTCGACCTTATCACAAACCCTCGCATCTTTTGTTAAACAACCGCGGCGGATCACAGGGTCGTATTAGCTCCATCGACACACACAGAAAGAAGAATCCACAGATTAGCCTTTTTGCACAGCAAGACGCAGCTAATTATCTCCTGCCCTGTGTTACATCTCCTGTGAAAGGCATGCTGATGAGCGCATAATTAGCTTCAAATATTTGGAGAAACCCTTGCGATTGACTCAGCAAGTTTACTTTGAAACCTCTTCACTCCGCCGACAAGCACATGACACAGATCTGGCCTTTCGTCGGCTCGTATCTGCTGCATCTAGTCTCGTAAGTAGAGCAAAAAAAAAAAAAAACAACAACAACAAAAAAAATAAATAAAAATAGCACGCAACAGGAAATGCCTGTTCTTCACGCTGTTATTTATAAATCACGAGGCTGACGTTGTGCTCCGCCGAGGCAGAAGTCACACTTCAGAGCAGCACGGCATCAAAACACTGAAACGTCCTACAGAAAAGAACAAGATTGGGAAGATGGGTAATAATGTTAAGAAAGGCTGCCTGCAGTAAACCACTGCTTCTAAACATCAAAATGTCAAGCGCTCTGACGAGACAGACGGCAGCAATCCTTCGCCGAGCCGAGACTTCAACATCAAGAAATATTTCAATTTCAGTATCGGCACACCTGCTGTACTTTAGATCACGCACACCTCCTTTGTGTTAAACTGCCGCAATAGCTGAAGGCAATTAACTTGCGGCATAATCCAGTGAACCCTGATGCCACCCGGGGCAGCTGGTTGAGTCAAACAAGTTCGTTTAGCCTCCACGTCGGAAGGCGGTGAAATTAACAACCGCTCTGCTGCGTCTGTGATTACACGGCACGTTTTAAGAAGCGTACGAGCCGCCGTCGACGTTATCGTTCTGCTTTTAGAAACGCATGTGATAAGCGGAAGCCAAAGTCGGCAACTGTTGCCTGAATGACGTCAAACAATTTAAAAAAATAGGACTTTGATTCCACCTCTTTTAAAACAGACGTGCTGCCGTGTTATTGCTGCTCTACACATGGCTGTATCACATTTAAATCAGTGTCGATTCCATCACTACCAACACCTTTATTACAACTATATCAACACGTTAACCGGAGCAGCAGAGGCCAGGCGCGACTTCTCAGAAACAATTAGCAGAAAAACACAAACCGTTTGCATCTCCTTATTTAATTATAGAACGGCGTCTTCTGTGGCCAGTGTTTGCAGGACTTTATTTACTCGTTCGCTTTCGGTACCGCATCGGCTGCTCGAAAGGTGCTGCTTGTGGTTTTTCAATTCACTGAGAGGTATTTGTAACTGCCGCTTC
Source organism: Stegastes partitus (assembly GCF_000690725.1). Lineage (NCBI taxonomy): Eukaryota > Metazoa > Chordata > Actinopteri > Pomacentridae > Stegastes > Stegastes partitus. The sequence goes on along the minus strand of NW_007578136.1, from coordinate 192,108 downwards.
AGAAACTTGCAAATGCACGGCTGTAGTCGTCTGCTAGTAAAACTGAAGCATGTGCAAAAGCCTTCCTGCACAAAATACAGAATATAATTGATCATGTCTTCATCAGGCAGGGCCCTCCTCCACCTTCAGCTGGATTTAGAAAGTCTTTTAAACTATGTTTGCACAGAGTGAAATGATTTTATGACTTTAATAATGCTAATCCTACTGGTCATAGTGTTTTGGACTTGGGATCTGCTGATACAGGTTCTTCAGATGCTGATTATCGGTCCCCAAGAAAGACCAATCACCAATATTTTGAACTGATATATCCATTATAGCAACAGACGTTCTCTGTTCACTGATCGATCGATTGATCAGCTCGTCTCCTGCAGCTCTTCTGTCTTTTTATCTTGTGTTGCCCACTAAGGTCCAGCTCTCAAAGCGTTATTAGTTCTTGTTTTCCAGACGCTGTTTCAGGTTAATCTGTGGCTTCCTTCTAACTTGGCCGTCAGTGCAGACGTCGCCACTGAGAGAAGCAGTAAGTTTCCTGGTTTGCGGCGATGGCCTCTGCTTCTTGTTCAGTTTATTTTGCAGGTTGTTTCTCTGCTGAGACCACAGAGTGACTACAGACAGAGAGAGGCAGACTGAAAGTATTCAACTTAGCGATCATCGGTTAATAAGAATACAGATAATCGCAAAAAATATCAGCCCCAATAATCAGCCAGAACAATAATCAGTCGATCCCTAATTGGCATTAAGTTCCATATGTAGTCTTAAAGAACAGGCCAACTTAGGCTTCACATGCCAATTTGTCACTATTAATAGACATTACACTCGAATGATGGACAAAATGATATTATTTCGATCAATACTTTTACATGTAAACAAACTTCAGCTCACTCGTACATGTTGTGCTTCACTCCTGCTAACTGTACAAATCTTGGCATTAAAATAAGACTCAAAATAATCTTGAATTCATTGCATCTCCTGGAGGCAAAATAAAATGTGCCCAAAACACCTCCCTTGCTGATCATCTGCTTACAGGCAGATACTACAATTTACCGGTGGTCCCTAAACGCCTCATATGCAGATTTCATATACGCTAAGAGACCAGCGTGATCTCCTGACTCAGTGCAGCTCAGACAGGTGTGTGAGCGAAAACTACTCTGAAAAAAGTGAAATAAAGTGTTTAAATGTCAGCGTCGCCCGAGTTGAAACCAAAAGTTTTTATCTTGGGTTTTCTATGAGCAGAACGAGCATCAATATTAGTTTAAAGTGAGTCTGCAGAATAGCAAAACAGGATTCTAGGAGAAATATTACTACTGTAAAAAACACTAAATAATCTTCATCTATACGCTGAATATGTTTGGATTTGATATTGTTGGTTGAACAAAACAAAATTTTTGATGTCACTCTGGGCTTTAAGATATTTTTATGGCTTTATTTTTTTACTACACTCACACAGATGATCACACAATTAACCAATAAAGTACTAATAATAAGAACATTATCCGGTATTTGAAGGGATTTATAAACAGAAAACCTTTCTGTAGGTACAGAATGACACAGATGTTTAATTGGCTGATTAGAACACACAACTAACTACAGAGCTTAAGTTTCACATTTCAGGTAGATAATGTGATGCCCAGATGAAAATTCATTTCATCCATGTGGGTTTTCCTTTTGTTAAACAAAAGGAGGCTGAGGTGTCAGCAGCAGCAGCAGCAGCGGTGAGACAACTTCATCTAAATCCCCAAAGGTTGATCACAGAGTAGAGCTGCCACTCACTGAAATCTAAAACTGCCTCCAGGGCCCGCCAACATCTGAGCTGCAAGGTTCTGACTTTATCAAGTATTTAGTCAGACACACACACACATACACACACACACACACACACACAGTCACACACACAACACACAAAAGGCCATTTCATCAAATGCCAGCCGCGCTGAAAGGCTGTCTCTTGCTGCACGCAACAATCCCGAAGCCCGTCTGCGACCACAATCAATGACTGACACCTCCATTACAAGTCTCCAAAACAACCCACGGGACATTTTAAAGGTGACAAATGCAACGTTAATATGGACCGCAGCTGATATTAACACTGACATTTTTATAACCTGAACAGCCTCAGAGATGCTGAGCCCCGTGACTGTTGCTATGCATGACTCTCAACATCTGGGGACTGGAAGAATAAAAACCAATACAGCGTAATGGCTGGAAAAGTGAACTCTGAGGTATTTACTTAGGCAAAATAAATACGTTCAGGGGAGAACGTGCCTCAGCTTACGGGACTGTAACAGCTTGCATAATTGTTTGCAATCGTCTTTAGGTAATGCGAGCGAGTCGCACCTGCTGGCGGCTCACAGCTAGACTTTGCCTTCTGAGGCACTCGGGGAAGTGAGTTTTCCCAGAGAGCCGGTCCTTTTAGCCCCGTGCTTGACCCAACGAAACAGACGGGTCATCCGGTGTCAGCTCACCCGCTGGCAGCTTGGCACATCCTGAGCTCAGCTGCAAGCTCAACATTCTGGTGGAGTAAAGCCTCGGCCGGAGCGGTCGGCGAGATGTTGTGGAGAATGCTCAACACAAACTGAGTCTTAAATTCTCTGCCAGCTCATTTAGCTTCTTTTTTTTTTCTATTCCGTTAAATTTGTTTCCACGCAGCGATTGTCTCGCTCATTCGTCTGTGTGCTGCTTGTTTGTGCGTTTCCTTTAATGAAAAATACCGATCTGAGGAAAAGCTCAGTCACCGAGCATCGTACAATTCAAACTTAAAAATAGGTGTTTATAGCTTGTAGGCAGGAGAACAATAAGGCGTTAGCAGCGATTCATGCAGAGGACGTATAGGAGGACCTGATTTGTGCCGAGCTGCAGATGCTGCTCCTCCCACGGCGGGTTTCCGGTGGAGGTGGCCGCATGAAACAAAGACCACCTCAGTAAATAATTCATGCTTCTACGAAAAAGACAAGAGGTGCTCCTTCACCTAACAAAAACTGTATTTACTGCGTCTCTCGGTGAAGCCCTCGTCTGATAATTAAACCGATAATGGGACAAGATCCATGAGCATCAGGCTCCTTAGCACCTGAGCTAAATAATTTCCTCGGGGAGACATTGTGAGTTTAATCAGAGCGGGAACATGGTATTCTTCTACCAGCTATTTGTTTATTCTTGTTAACTCCGTTCAGAGCCGCCTTCAGCCCTGATTGACTGACCACATCATTGATTTCGTATTAAGTAGGTATCTGTGGCGAGCAAACGAACCGCCCACCTGATGCGACGTGACAGCTGAAAGGTTGGCGTATATTCATTTAACCCGGCTGGATCCAGACGACGTGATAACACATGTCTACATAGGTGACCTCTGCTGCACAATGAGACGTTGCACACCATTAACCATCTGTCAAGCCGGCCCAAGTAGCACAGCAGGGCTAATTTCAGACAATGCACAAGCCGCCTGGCATGAGCGCGATCAATACCGAGAGTAGCGGAGGGAGAACGTCCATCTACTGATCAGAGGTTTGTAGGCAAAAAAAACCCCAGAAACATCACTGCCTATGAAGGTTCACACTCGCTCACATCTACAACTTTCACGACGAAGATGCTCCGTCAAGTAAAACTGGCTGCCACCGTCCGCCCCAGGCAGCCAATCAAGTTACAACCATGAGTCCTAACAGCTCGAGTGAAGGAAGTTTAACCACTTTTTTTTTGTGTTGATGAGGTTTTTTCATCTTAATGAGGGAGTCCACATTAACTGAAGATAAGGGGATGTTTGCTCAGATCACTACACGACTAAACTGCATATTTCTGCATCCTGTAATTTAGAGAAAACCTCTCAGAACAAACATGTCGGCCACCGGGCAGCGGACTGACGCAGCTGGGAGATTTATCACGATAGAAGGGTTTATAGGGCCGCCACTGTAGCTCAGCTGGTTGAATAAAGGCAAATAAAGGCAAAAAGGCCCCAAAAAAAATAGCTTTAAAAAAAAAAAAAAGGTTTCATATCAGTCAGTATCAATTTTATTTGTTTATTTTTTTAAATAAAGAGATGAAAAAAGATTTATTTTTAGATCTAACCACCTTCATGTCTATGCATAGGTGCACCGATATTAATTCTAATGTTAGTACAACCATGAAAAACACACATAAATAATAATTAATGGTGGGACGTGTTTAAAAAAAATTCATCTCGTCCATCAGTGGCTTTGTAATTAATTAATTGCATTTTAATCACATAGGAAGACTTGACAGGATAAGCAAAGATTTTCAATTCAAACGCATTTCAGTTGACGACAGATACATGAACTTAAACAACAAAAATGTTCATCTTTTCATCTGTCAAAGTGTAAACATTACGTGCACCAGGACCGTCGTAGCTAACGTTAGCTCTGGCGTCCGCAGCGACACGTCTTGCATTGAGGTGATACCGTAGGGTTTGAAGTGTTCAGGTGATAAGAAAACTTTTTGTTGCACAATTTCCACACAACTGTGCTCTAATCATAGCTGCCATCGGGAGGTTATTTTTAATTTTTTTTAAAAACTTTCCACCCAACCAGGGCTCCAGACTAACTGTTCCACTGGTACAAGAGGAGGTCAAAAAGTTCATAGAGTTAGGTATATATTGCAGCAGCAGATCATGCATTGTACTATTGTTTTTCAATATAGTCCCCTTAATGCACCCAGCCCACTTTTCCTTCAGCCTGGCTATAGCTTTAAAATAGAAGTCTTCAGTTTGGTCCTCAGGTCATGCCTCTTTGGCAGCCTTGATCTCACCATCATCAGGAAATCTGGTTCAAATTTCTCAACAGGTCCATAATAATCACTGGGGTCTAGATCTGGACTGTAGGGTGGAAGTAGGATTATTATCACCGTGTACCTCAGCCAGCCTTTAGTGAGGAACTTTATCAAACTCAAAATGTTGGTTTTCCATCATTGCTTGATGGTCATCGACTTAGAATGTCTCTGAGGATCACACAAGTCTACATTTGGCTCAACCTCCCCTTGTACTTTCTCATTCGGTCGCACCAACTTGTTGAACATTTTCTTCAATGTTCCCTGAACGCCCCACGTTGCCGGCTGCGGTAGCTGCTGTCGGCATCCGTGGTGAGCTCAGACAGGTGCACGACCACGAAGGACTTTAAAAATAACAAACTAAGGCGTTCTGATGTCACATTTGTCCAAGATGAGTGATTTTTTCTACATGTGGTCTTCTCTATGAGCAGAAAAAGCAGCAAATGTTTTATAAAAACACTAATTTCAACTGTCAAACTAATAATAATGAGATAATTTGGTTACTGATGAGCTACACATGGCTGTTGTTCCTGATTGTCAACATACTAGATTCTACATATGTGAACACCAAATGTCTCCACAGCTTTTAAAATGGGTACAAATGGTGTTTTTACTGGTCGCTCATTCACTGCTGGCACTCTCCAGACTTCTTCCTTGTTCTTTTTTTGCAGCTCCGTGTTTTTTTAACATCAAGTTCTGCAGAAACCTTTGCATCAGATGAACTTCACTGTAATCGCCACATTTTCATGCGAGGTAAACTTGTTTTTAACGGTTCCGTTCTGGCTGCACAACTCAACCTTCGCGATGACAGCGACGCTTAAAACAACACGTAGAAGCGCTCCGGCTTCGTCTCAGCAGCGAGCCAAGACGGGGTAGCGTGGAACCACTTAGCTATGCACTGATTAAATAGGCCAGCTGTCATTTGTCTTAGCCGCCATCTCGCAGCGAGCCGCTGGGAGCCGTACTATTAGAAGTGCCTCACCAAGCAGGGCGGCCCACAGTTAATATATAAATCCATTTCAGAGTGAACAATAACAAAGTCACGCTGACCTCCAAAGACAGAAGAAGAGGAGGATGATGTCCAAAGTTTTGATGAAGTAAGAGCTTCCAGTGCATGCAGAGGAAGAGGAAATGACTTTTTTGTGAGAAATTTTACAAAATCCAAACAAGATGTGACTCAGACTGTTGTCTAATTGGCAGATATTCGCGTAGGACTGGATGACAGAAAGAGGTTTGGTTTACAGGTCTGTAGGGCGGCTTGATAAAACCAGGAAGAAAAAAATATATATAACTGGACCAGGAGGAGGTCCCAGGTGGAGGATGCATCCAACATTCTGCAGGCGGACAAAAAAACAACAACAAATAATCCAACACCAAGATGCACAAACTCATGAAATTGAGATTAATGGTATTAGCTTAGCATTCGGGCTCCAGGTGACCGCTCCAGAGAGAGCTGCACATTTCTCACAGTCAGCACCTGATGGGAACACTTGTTAACATACAGAACCGCACACACAGCGTGCACCACACAACAACATAAATGGATTATTTATTCAAAGGTGGCGGGTTGGTCGGGAACACCACCTGGCTTTAAGAAAGACCACACCAAGAAGGAAAATAAATAAATCCACAGCATCTCTTTCCTTTTTTCTCTCTCCTGCCTCCTCCTTATTCATCAGCTCCTTTAAAATCTCCAATTTGTCAGCTCAGCTCTTCTTTTAAAGGCAGAGCTTTTACGTAGGCAGAGAGGAAACAGGTGCTGCTGATGCTGTTGAATGTTACGTCAGAGTTAACAGACACGATATCTGACAGGGAGTGACGTAAGCAACACCTTCTCCTCATCTACTGAGCCTCCAGACAAGATCAACTCTGAAATTTTCCTACATTTCACTCTAAACAGTCTCGGCGAGGGCTATAAAAGCACAACGTACACATGGTTGGAATTTATACAGTAACCGAGCCTGCGTTTTAATTGCGACCATACTTGTCAGCTCGCTGCACTTGCGGGTGGGTTCTGTCGAGTCGCAGGGCCGGGGCTGTACGAACGACTGAAGGCCTGAGTCAAGACACAACGCCTCTATTTTCTGCTCCCAATGTGTCACTCACCGCTAACCTGTTCCAAATGGGAGCCCTCCAGGGTTGTCAGGCCGGCTGGCCGTCAGTCTGCCAAACACCAGTTTAAAAATATGAATCACAGCCACACCAGAGCTCCGATTTGGAGCTCAGCGCGAGTGCTTGTGCGTCCGATTGTCCTTTCAGATAAGCTGTCAGTCTGTGATCTGACCTCCAGGAAGCGGCCTCGCCTCTTTTTTTTTTTTGGCCAAACTGTGAGTAAATGTTGTGTTTCAGACAATCCGAGCTGGCGTTATCTCAGATTACTTAAGGTTAAATTGCAAAAGAGAAAAAAGATTCCTCATGACAACGCACGTTCTTGAGGGCGATTTGTGCTGAAAGTCTCAGTAAATAGCGTTTACGCTCAGTGTCCCCTGGTCTGCTTTCTAGAACCCTCTGAAGTCTCTCTTAAGGAACAGCGGCACCCCGACGAAACAGAATTAATGAGACAACACTTGAAATTAGCATCAAAAAAGTATTTCCGGTTAATTCATCACAGGACGAGGAGACAGCTAAACAAAATTTCCCCAGGGCCGTATTAAAGCGCATCTTTTGAGATGCCACAAGAATAACCGGGTTTCAGAAGTCCTGATTCCTTTAATTTATGCCGGGCGCCTTTCACACAGGAAAAAAAAAAGGAACTGTGCAATGAAATTAGCTCAAGGTCGAGAGAGACACGACTTCAACGTCTCCTCCGACGGATGATTCGCCTCTTTTATGATACGAGTCAAGGAATGAAGTCGGGCCCTGACCTCAAACCCTCCACTTCCATTTGGAGTCAGTCGATATTTCTTTCAGCTCAGAAACGCTGATGTCTTCTGTCAATTGACCAGATCAGCTGAGTGGAATCTGGGCCGACCGACGGCATTCTGAACATGCCACTGAAACTGAAGACGCCGTTGACGGGAGCGAATGCCGCAGGGCGACAGAAACAATGCAGAAAGCAATAAAGTGCGCTGCTCCTGGTGAGACGGGGAGGATTCCAGCCGCATTAGGATCCAAAGGTTCCAAAATCAAGTCGAGGGAGGCACATAGCACCGGGCTAGAAGGAGTCCAACAAAACCAAAACGACGTCTGGTAATGAAAGAATTACAAGAGGAAGTGGGAATACTGTTCATCAGAGTCAGAAACAGAACCATTCAATGAGGCTGGTCTGCTTTGTTCTGCCAGTAAAAGGTTGTTGGGATCCACAAAGAATGAGTTTTCAACACCAAAAGCACCAAAACAAGTTCTCTAAACACTATGTTGCAGGAGCACAATCGCAGACGTAGCGTCAATCCAAGATTGGTTTCAAGAAATGCAAATAAATCAGAGCACTTTCTTCCCGATAACATGCTGATAAAGGATGCAGCGACCGTTCTCCAGCTCTGATGCCACAATGTGAAGGTGTATTATAGTGCCACAGCCCCAATCATCAGTTCTGACACAGTCGTGACTCGATAATCTGACCCTTAACAATCCTAAACCTTGCTATCCGACAGGTTTTTAGGATAAATGAACCCATTAAAAACAGCCTCAACATACCGACAGCCTTGGACTCCGACTCATTTAATGTCACCAATCAGGATAACGGTGTATTATCTGACCGAACAATCCCACAGATTGGCTACGTTCACACTGCAGGACTTGATGCTCAATTCAGGGTTTTTTGTGAGTTTGTTCACATTTCCAGTTAAATGCGACTGTATGTCAGCGGTCGCCAACCACCGGGCCGCACAGAAAGAAAAAGAAAAGTTTTATTTTTATTTCCAGCGCAGTCTACAGGGTGTTTTATTTTGAAAAAGTACCACATCGTCTTCCTGTTACTTCCGTCTGTGCTCGTTTCCCACACTTGACTGTCAGTTTTCATGCTCGGCTGTTAAACAAAGCCAAAATGTATTAAAAATAAAACAAACGTCTCTGGAGAGCTTCTGTGGATAGGGGGAGAGACTCGATGCTGAGACAGAAGAAAAAGCAAACACAAGTAATTTTATTCGTTTGTGAAACTTTCTAATAGAAAAAAAATATTATTTTTGTGTCGTGTGTGCAACGACCGGTCCGTAAAACTGGTCCGTAGTGCAAAACAGGTTGGAGGCCGCTGCTGTATTTGATCTGCTGTGTGAACTTCATATGACCCAAAAGGACACGACGACGTCACGCAGTGAGCATGCTCAGTGTGAACATGGATGGTAACGGGGAAGCACACCGATGGAGGAAACAGAAGTGTGAGCGCTAACTAAACTAGCATCAGCAGCCAAGTACTGCCTGTGTGTTCTGGACACTTCCACCCCGTCAGAGCGCTGCCCCGGGGTGGAAGTGGCCGGAACGTGCACACGCGCAGCAGTTAGTTAGGCTGAAATCCAGCGATGCGTAGTGTTCTAACAACACACCAGTTATTATAACAACTATGAACAATGAATATGAACAACTAATGAGCCTTCCAGCATCAAGCCCTCCTTGTATCTTGACCTCCGTCTTAACAATCCGACATAAAAGAACATTTAGTGTCGGATTATGGAGTCATGACTGTGCGTTACTGATATGACAGCGAGGCTCGTTCGTTAACGAGCTCATCAGCTGACGAGGGCTTCAGTTGCCACAAACAGAAGCACAACAGCCAACAGAGACAAAACGACGCAATGCAGACGAACAAAGAAACGTCTAAAACAACGACTTCTTCACTGATTTCTTTTGTTTTGTTCTCCTGGTTATTACTGCGACACGGTTTCATTTTTCTATATTGGTTATTAAGTTCAGGCTGCCTCACCCCCACAAGAAACCACAACGTGAACCCGCCGGTGTGATAACAAAACCATTTATAATCACTACTACAGTCCACGTAAGAGGACAGTCGCATTTATTATTAATACTTCTGTACAAAAAGACTAAAGGAAGCACTTGTCCCCCACACACACACCAGCAGAGCCGTGAGGTCATTATGAGAGGAGTAAATGATGTAACCAAAGTTTTTGCTGAAGCAGAAATGGGTCCACGGTGAGCGCTGCCAGCGTCCGAGGCCTCACCGAGTGCTCATTAGTGCTACTCGGTCAACACATGAAGTATTAAAAGTGCAGCGGCTGTGCAGCCCGCCGACCGTCTGCAGCGGCGGCCATGAGGCAGCTGCTTCTCTTTCTAATGACTCATCCACTCTTGCATTCGGCTGCGAGAGTTTCCCCTGTGATTTCTGTAAAGAACCTCGGCCTTCAAGGGAATTGTATACGTCGGGGTTGCACGTTACGTATGCACAAATCAGCAGAGCTCATTCACAAGACGCCAATCAGAGTTTTCAGTGTGAGCCGCTGGACTCGTCCGTCGGTTTGCATCACCAGCTGCAGGGCCTCAAAGGCAAAAGGACCTCAGTGTGCATGTGTTGGGCTGAGCTACGACCATCAACAACATAACAATGCATCGTCATGGGACCCAGTCCTGCTGGAGAACACAATGCTGACGGAAACAGGACCAGGATGTTCCAGGGAATCCCCAAGAAAGTCAGGACCAGCGCCGTCGCTCAACTATTATTTCAGGCATTCGAGCAGAGCGCGGCGAGAACGTCCGTCTCGTGTTTCACGCCAGCATTCACGAGTCCATCGAAACGCTACGAGTCGAGTTCTCCTGCAGCTTTAAACGTTTCAGAGGAACAGAAAGTCAAAAATGCACCAAACATGTGGATGAAATGTGTTTTACAAATGCATTTTAAAAAAACACCTACTGCCAGTGAGTAAATCAGTGATTTAGATGAAGTGGTTTATGCTGATTTATTGTGAAAGGTCCTAGAAATTAAAAAAAATAAAAGTTTTCTTTTAGCGCCTGGAGTCACAGCAGACAAACGTACAAACTGGGGTTGAAGCTGTCGATTAATCTGTCGATTAATTCCTCGATCGATCAGAGAACAGCGACGGGATTCCCAGTCCATTCATCCACAACCCAAAGAAATCTAGTCTATTGTCATAAAGGAGGAAATAAACCAGGATTATTTGTTTCTTTTAATTTGAAAAAAATACTTAAATCAATTCTGTACAGAAAGGTCTTTAAAAAACATTTTATTTATTTCCTGATACTCCTTTATTGCTCTTTTTAGGGTTGCACCGTCTTTACTATTTATTTGTCTTATTTGAATGCTTTGTGTTGTTTCTGAAGGCTTCGTATTTTTTGGTTCATTTTTGGTTATTTTATGAATTCTTTAAGAAGAAACTCTTCACTCTGTGGATGAGGAGTTGATCAGCAGCAACATGTTGTTATGATCACGTTTGAAAACAGCTTTAATCAGGCAAAAAAATAAACAGAACTGTTTTTACTTTTATGTTTTGTTTAATTTACTTTGAAAAATTTAGCAAATGGATTATAAGCATTTGAACAGGACATTGTTCATTATATAATAATTTTATTTTATGCTTTTATTGTTCTTTTGAAGGATGCACTGTGTTTTGTTTTTATTTTTTGTTTTCTTTGAACGTTTTGTTGTTTGTTGTTTTGTAAAGCACTTTGTGACTCCAACTTTTAAAGATGTTATAGAAAATAAAGTTTGTATTATTTGAATTTAGATTTTCTATTGATATTTTACTTGTCTATTTTAAATTTGTATTTTATTCATATCATATTTTGATTTATTTATATTTTATATTACTAGAATTAACTGCAACTGATTAATTGTTAGAGGACTACAAGGCTCTAACAGATGTCATAAATAAAATTTTAATGTTTTGTAAAGCACCGCGTAACTCCAATTTTCAAGGTGCTATACACATAAGGTTTATAGTATTTTTTATTTAGATTTTGTATTTATTTTTCATTTATTTATTTAGCTTAAATTATATTTTTATTCCTGTATATGTTTACATAATTAGAATGAACAATTAATTAACTACTGCCGCTCTAACGGATGTCATAAATAATAAATATTAATAGTTATTTCTTTACTACAAAGACACAAAGTGAATTCTGACCGATTTTCCCACCAAAATGGTGCATTTTACTGTTTAGTAAAGCACCTTGTAACTCCAATTTTCATGAATAAAGTTTTGAATATTTTTTATTTAGATTTTGTATTTATATTTCCTGTATTTATTTAGTTTAAATTATTATTTTACTCATGTATATTTTTACATTATTAATTATAGCAGCTCTAGTAGATGTCAAAAAGTAAATAATAATATTTATTTCTTTAATATAGAGACACAAAGTGATTTTTGACCTTTTTTTCCTACCAAATTGGTGTATTTTAATGTTTTGTAAAGCACCTTGTAACTCCAATTTTAATGAATAAAGTTTATAATACTTTTTATTTAGATTTTGTATTTATATTTCCTGTATTTACTTTGCTTGAACGATAATTTTATTCATGTGTATTTTTACATTATTAACTGTAGCAGCTCTATCAGATGTCAATAAGTAGATATTCATATTTATGTGGTTGCTATAGAGACACTCAGGTGAGTTCTGACCAGCTCCAGCAGCTCCAGCAGAACTCTGGATGCTGTGAGCTAACCGCTGCTCAGTGATCCTACAGGAGAAAGTGGAAGCTGAGAGGAGGGACAGAGTTCTCCCGGCCGGGTTTCAAAGCCTTTCACACAACAACAACTAAAACAAACAACAAACAAACAACAACAACAGCAGCTGCCCTTATGAGGACACAACAGCAGCAACAAAGTGTCCAGTCGGCCTGTGAGCTGTTAGTTTGTAGCGGAGGCCCCACAACACAGGAAACAGCTCGAGCTAGGCGCGCCTCGAACAATTCCCAATCCACACACACACACACACACACACACACACGGTCCTCTTCCTCACAAAAGACACACAGTCAATCCTTGTTTTGCCTTTCATGCAAACCACCAGGCAAATTCCTCTCCCCACGAACCAAATCCTTCCGTTTCTCCGCTAAACTTTACGCAAATCGGTGCGTTTAGCGGCTCCGCCGGCCGCCGTCTGGCCACGATTCCTGCCCGTAACTTGTGCAATCTGAGCGCTAGGACGACACAGCTAACGATGGAGCATTGCAAGTTTTCTCTACGTACCAACTCCATACTTTTCCTTCTTGGTGGGCACCCAGCGAGACATCCTCAGCGTGCGGCCGTCCCGAGGCGTCGCCTTCCCTCTGAGATCAGGTCCAGACGTGACCCCTTTGCTGGAGAAAATGTGGACTCTTGGTGGTTTTTTCAGTTTTCTCTGAGCTTTGGGGAGCTACTCCGAGCAGCCATTTTCCACCAGTGACAGGACGCTCCGCAAGGGGGAGGAAGGGAACACAACTACACAACTTTTCAGCCTGTAGGCGTCCAGACGGCAGCAGCGGCTCTGAGCACTGGAGGCTGGACCGGTGCTGCTCCGGTTCTGCTAAGGTGCTGCTCCGGTGCTGCTCCGGTGCTGCCCCGGTGCTGCTCCGGTGAGGTCCGGTGGGACGGGAAACTTTCCACAAACTTTCTGCTCCCAGCTCCATGCACTTCTTTAACCCACTTCCTGAAATATACAGAAAGGAGAAAACAAAGAATAACTAAACACAAAATTGATTGACTTTTTTTCTTTTTTCTTTTTTCTTTTACTTCTTTTTTTATTATTATTTTAAATTTAACAAACCTCAAATATTTATTTTTCTTGGTTTGGATACGAGAAACTTTTTTTTAAACACGTTTTAATGTTATTAAAAGTTAAAATGCTTCATGCAGACTTTTCTTTTTTAATGAATATGTTGAAAACACCAGACCTATAACATGAATATGTAGTTTCATTTCAACA
>NW_007578136.1:152357-176999 GCF_000690725.1 Stegastes partitus | reverse complement strand
GCTTTAATATTAGTCATTACACACGACCAATTATCTGTGGAGGGAATCATTTATGACTTTTATGCTTTTTTTTTTTCATTTTAAGTTTATTCAGCTTAGAAGGGTTACAGTTGAGTTAGGTTAAATGAGCTTTTTTTAGTTGAAATCATTAAATTTAGGATGTTCAATTGAATTATCTAGGTGCTAACAACGGTTAGAGAATAACTGAGGGAGACCATTTTGCATTTTTATTATGTTTTTTTTATTATAGAACTATTTTATCTATTTATTTTATAATATAACTGATAATAAAGTGTGTATAAATTACATTTCGTTTGCTTCTCTTCTCTTGAAACAACAAAACCACAAATATGACAGGCATTATTTCAACTTGCTTTATTTTTTAACAAAGCTACCTTACTGCACACACACACAGAAGATGATTCCTCTGATTGGTTCAACCACAGAATTAGAATCGCTGCTGTTCATTTCCTTCCCTCTTTGTGCTTCATGATGAACCTGCTGCTGTTCGTCGAAGCTGCAAACAAAAGACACGAGAGAGACGCACCTGCTCAGCTTCATTCATCTCCTTCGCACCGCTGATGCCTCCTCTGGTTGCATCCTTCAGAGAAGCCTTTCACCTCCTGACCTTCCCTCTCCTGCTCCTGTCATGCTGGAGTCCGGCCAGCAGAGGGCGCTGCCGCTCATTATCACCCACGACGAGCCGCCTGCTTTGAATCTCATGTAAATCTCTCTTTACCCAATTGAGTTTTTGATTTGTTTCGATGTTATCTCCCCCCGGCAGAGCAGACAAAAAAAAAAAAAAAGATGCAAATTGCTTTCGCATACCTTCTGTGCACATAGCTCCTCAGCTCGATAAGGTGTCTTAAAGCAAGTCGCGGCAAACGATAGTCAAAATATCTCCGTCTTATCTCTGCCTTTGAAAGACATTCGAAAAATGTTATTCCACCCCGTGACACCGCTTTGAAAGACATCTGGGGACTGTTAATCCACTGAGAAAACACTGAAATTCATTAAACATCAAAGCAAAGTCCTTTTTTTTTTCTTTCTGGAAGAAGTTGTGCAGATCTGCATTTAGCCGCCTTTATATGAAATCTGAAGCCCAAATCTTGCCTCCGGCCTGAAACAAATTCATCTGTCTAGTAAACACCCTTCACTCATGCATTGTGGGGCGTCATGTGGGTCACGGTTACTTAGCAAAGAGGACACTGGCCCATTTTCAAGACGGTCTTGTTAAAGTCACATGGGCCGGACGGAGGCCTGAGGACAGCAATGCCTCATCATCAGCCACCAACCACGAGATCACAGGGAAGAGGAGGAACAGGGGGGAATTCAACAAAGAGGATTTCCAAAGCAAGTAAGTGAGTCATGGAATAACACGGATAATCTGCTCATTAGCGTCGCTCTGTCGTTTATAAGGACGCCTGAATGTCAGGAAGTTTGACTTGCGCAGACCCAAATTCAGACGTCTTAATGATTAAATGGAAACTGCCAACGAGGGTATAAACGGAGACGTCGTTACGTCGAGGACTGCATCAACAAGTGTTTGTGTTTTTTTCCTTCTCCAGCCCGCCCATCCCGCTGTCTCGTCCCGTCTTTCTCTCTGCATTGGATGTTCAGCTCAGTGACTCTTTTGTTTTGCTGCATGCCTGAGTGGAGACGGTACCCACTCGCACCTACTTTATACCAAGACAGAGAGCGTTTGCTTCTCCAAACACCGAGGACCGATAGAAAAAATGATTTGTCACTAACTGGTAAGTCCTAGTGTCAGCAGCACCCTGCAGTGAAGGCAGGGGATTGTAGAGTGGGTTATGATGTCCTGATATCTAACAGATCTGTTGCTAAGATGACCTCTGCCACTTCTCCAGCAGCTAATTCCTCGCGGTTCGTTTCTGGCATGCCTGGTGGTAAGAAGTCCGGTTGAGCCAGGGGGGGATTCTCATTAATACCTCCACTCTAAAGGGGCTGAAACTTGAGAGCTGTGTGTGGTTACCTGAGCTCCGGAGGGATGAGCCTCCGCAGGCCAGCTGCCCACCTGAGGAGAGCTCCAGGCTGGAGGAGATCAGGAGATGAGTCCTACTGGGAGAGCCTATTATCAGAGGGGGAGCTCCTACCCGGCGCTCCTCACCCTCGCCGTCCGCCTCGGCCCCAGAGCGCCATCGAAGGAGGCCGACTGGACAGCTGGCTGGAGCAGCTGCAGACGATGCAGAGCAAACTCAGAGCCCCGGCTCACAATCACGTCCCGGCTTTCACCGATCGGACAGCATCCATGCCGGTTCTTGACAGAGAGCCAAGCGGGCGCTCCTGGAGGCAGAAGGGCTTTCCCTCCTTCAGCAGGGCTTCCTCTTCATGTGGGAGCTCCAGCCTGTGCGAGAGTTCGCTGGGCAGCCAGGAGTCCCTCCAAACCGGGTTTTTATCCCCTCCGGAGCGCAGAGGAAGCTGGGAGAGGGCTCACATCTCACAGGCACCGAGGAAGGAACAAGCTGAACTCAGCTGTCTTGCTCCAGTCAAAATCGGTTGGCTTCCAATCCAGAGGAGAGTGGTGACGGTGGCCGATGGCTGCAACCAAAACCAGCTGGTGGACCACTCTCCTGGTCACGTAAGACACACAACACGTGGTGCTAACAACGCCTTTAGCACAGATTTATAAAGTTTTGCAGGTTGTATTTTCTGGGATTCTTCATTTAGATCAGATAGACCTTTGCAAACATCCTACATTTCCTTATAAAACCGGTTAATTTGGGCTGTTTCAGGCCTTTGTACTCTTTTGTGAGTTTATTATTTTGAACCTCGCACCAAAACCTCGCAGAACACCTTTTGTGCCTGTTCTAGTGTTACCGACTTTGAGCCGGTTTCGCTTGGATTTTTTTTCGCTGACATCCTACCCGGGTTGTGTGATCGCGACTCTTACATGCTAGCGAGGCGGCGTAAGCTCTGCAAGTCTGAAGTTAAGTGTTGTGTAATGGAGGTGACTGCGCTTTGTGCCAGGCGAGGCAGAATAAAACACACAGAGTGCCACAGAGAGCCATTTGTAGTCAAGTCTCAGTTACCCAGGGAGAAGGCAGAGCTCCGGCGTCCTTTGAAAACAGCTTACTCTGCAGGAACCCGGCGCCTTCTCGCAAGGTTTACGACTCATTTGGAGCCGTGGCAGCAGAGACGGAGCCGTGTGCCCTGAGAGGATGCAAGTCAATGTACAAAGATAATACAGTGGGCGTATTACCCTGTGAACTGATAATATGGCTTTGAATCGATACGTTGCTGAGCTGCAGCAGAGATCTCGCTGCACAAAGCACATCCCTCGGTGTTTGACTCCTCACTGGGAAAAAAAAATAAACGTTTATAAAGTTAGTGCTGAAATGGTTTATTTTAGGATCTTGTTGGTTAGCTTAGATTGGAAACCGGTGGCCAAGCGTCATCTTTAGCCGACCATACAGTCATGAGATTGATAACCATCTTATCAAATACCTCGTAGCTAGCTTGTTCAGTTCATCTGTTAAATGCATTTGAACGCTTTCTGCAGGTGAAACTGAAACAACCCATCACTCCAACTTTCCAGAAGAACCAAGCGACGGCAAAGACGCCAGGTACGATTTGCTATTTCTTGCATAACGGCTGAGAAAACCCTCCTAATTCCAAAAAAAGCACAGTTATGCAAGTGCGACCATTATGCAAGCCTAAAAAAAAAAAACAACCAAAAAGACGCACATGAAAACCAAGATTTACAAAGAGAAGCAACAAACGAGTCGGTGAAACAAACAAAGGCTCCGTTTCAATTGATGTTCAGCGCTTGATCAGCGCTATAACAAATATGGCCACGGGGTAACCGCAGGGGCCGAGTTAGCTAAAAGGAGAACAGGAGCTTATTTCAGGGCTGACACGGTTTACCTGCTTCTAATCAGCTCCTTGCAGCAGTGTTTTAAAACGCCCCACACTGACTGACTGACTGACTGACTGGCTGTCTGGATGATCACCTTAAACAACAGCCTCCTTAAAACAAAAGTCAATTTCAAGTACAGCTGGTCCCGGCTGGCAGAAAGGGAAATGGGTGCCATTAGGCCTGAGAAGCAGAAGAGAGAGGCAGAGTGGGGGTGGAAGCGAGAGGCGGAAAGATAAGCAGAGATGCAGGCCGATTGGAGAAGGAGGCCTGTTAATCTTTGAACACGGCAGCCCGGCGCTCTCCGGGTTTGATCCGAGGTTTGATCTTTCAACCTCGTCCTTGTTTATACATAGATTATCCCGGCGAGGCTCGGGCTGCTTACACAAATCAAAGCGATCCGTCCGTGGCAGCGAGGAACTTTGATGGACAGTGTGGCTGTGTTCAGATGCGTTCACCTCCGTAGCATCGCTGCTAGTTAGAAGCTACAGACTGAAAACATGTCCAACTACGACTAATTACTATTTGCAATCTTCACATGGTGTATAAATAGGACTATCAAATCATGTGTCCTATGCTGTTTAATTACTTACTGATACACCTCTTCTTAGCCAATCAGAACAGCCATAAATATCCACATTTCACGATGAATAATTACGCTGCAGGTGCCGCCTCCCCCCAAAAAATTGGCTTAAAACGCCAGCAGCGATTTGAAGAAAGACGATTAACAAGAAACCTCCATGCAAGTCTGCCTCCAAATTTGTTTTGATGCTTTTCCGCTCAGCCGTCAGTACATTTCAATCCGAAACCGAATGAAGTTCCAATTATTCCGATTTAAAAAAAAAGAAACTGACTTCTTTCTCATTACTTTCTCTCTTTCTGGTTGTTGCCCTTGCAGACGTAGTTTTAATCAGACTCGAGGTCTCGCTGCAGACAGTTAGTGCCCTCTGCCTCCATAAAAGTCACATCTAACAAACTTGAAATGGCCCGATGTTAATGAGCAAATGATAATAAAACTGGATCTTCAAGGGGGTCACCGTGTTTTGGATAATTTGCCCACACTTCATATTTAGATAAGACTCAGGAGGATGGGGAATAAATTGGGAGGGTGTGGACTTCAGAGGGTATCTGCCATATGGCCTTGATTCTCTATTTTCCTCTGGGATCTAAAAGTCAGCTGTTGTTTCAGAAAAAAAAAAAAACTGAGCCCAGCTAGTAATGAGAGAAGCACTTTCTTGAGGGGGTGAGGGGGATACGTTGGTGTGTGACCTTTATGGAGGAAGAAATAACACATGTGGAGGGAGAGGAGGAGGAAGAACAAAGTGTCAGAAAGGCCCGAACCCTTTATGACACCCCGGAGACGCTTCGTTTTGTTGTTTTCAGCTCTAATCACATTTGCAAAGTGGTGCAATTTTCACCTTGTCTCTGGGTTTTCTCCCTTAAATCAAAAAAAAACCACCACAGGATAATCCACACACACACAGCATTCAAGGGTTATCCTAAAGTGAGAGCACGTCGCCATGGTAACAGCAGCAGGTGGAAACGCAGCCAGGCAAAAAAAAAAAAAGAGTATCAGTCAGGGCTGAGAGGCAGACCAGTCAAGTTGCTGCGTCTCCGGAGGAAGCGGAGGAGAGGGCCGGGGTGGTGCTGCACTCACTTTACTGTGCCAATGTCAATTACTGACAGTGTCAACATCGGCGTACAGTCGGAGGGATGGCTGACTCGTGTGTTTGCATGTGTCAAGAGAGAGTGAGTGTGTGTGTGTGTGAGTGTGTGTTCTGTCAGGGAACGTGACACATGATCATTTGTTTTGCCCCGACACATAGACGGAGACGTGGAGAGGAGTCACACCAGTGCCGCTGTTTTGGGTGTGAAGACGTGGCAGGCACCTGATCCAGGCTCTCCCTTTAGTAAACAGGTAACCGATAGCGATCTTTTAACATTAAGCGCCGGATAAACCAGGAGGCGGCTTTGCAGAAATATTACGATGGTTATCAGTGTTGGGAAGTGTCTCCCTGTATGGATAATGAGGTGAAAATGGGTCTTATAATCCTCGTGTTGTGCTTTATGTTACGCCGCTGGCTCATAACCGGGAAAGATTTAGTGTTTCAGCGTCGGTTTGGTTCAACGCTGGACAAATCAAAGGCCTCACGTAACAGCACCGGGTGTAAAAAAGGTCTAAAGTTGCTCCTGAATGTATTTATTTAGGTTGTATCATGCTGGCTTCTTAGACTCCCACACAATGTGACCCTCATTTCTGTGAAGTGAACGTTTGATCCACTAAATAAATATTATTTATGTTACGAGCGACTCCTTCTAAAGGGAAAACATCAGATGTAAAAGGTGCAGATTTTGGAAAACAACATTAGAAAATATATATATATACTCTGTGGAAGCTGAGAGCGAATCAACAACAGCAAGAAAATACATGAGAGGGCTTTTGCAGGTCGTTATAAATGTCTGTTTGCTCTTTGAAACAGGTTCTCTATACACTGCAAACAGCCTAAAGCGGTGCAAAATGAGCCATTTGGAAGCAACTGGTAAACTAAAATGCCTGCAAGCATAATCCCTATTATCTAATTATCATCATTTTAAGACACTTGGTCTATAGATACATGCTAATTTGATCATAAATAAATATGAAGGTGTCCCGTTTCTGTACATTTTTGTGTTAAATGGTTTGTTTTGGACATCTTTCAACGTCACGGTGATCAAAAAGCGTCGGCAGAGTTGTCTCGAAACCTGAACATATTCCCAAGAGGACACTGAAATGACTGAATCTTGTACTTTTGCTTATTAGTGTGGTTTACACAGGCATCAGGGAGGTATGTCACACCATAAACCTGCTGGTGCTTCGTACAGGGACGTATCAGCGTTTCTCCACGCTCCATAAACACCATCAGAGCCCGCGGACCAGAATCGTTGCTTCTTGCCTCTCGGTTTCTATTGAGGATAGAGTCTCATTGTTATTCTGCGAGGGATAAGTCACGCTGTGTGCTGGCTTTGCCTGCTGCTGCTTCCATTGCTACTGGGGCATTCACTGTGTCAAGCATGGGGAGAGTCATCTGACTAAAGAACAAACAGCAGAGCCCTGAAGAAAGACAAGACAGCTGACCTGCTGTTGAAATGCAGCGTTAGAGCGATGTCATATTGTCAATATCTCATGCCACACTGAATTAGGTTATGCTCCACATTCTGGATCTGCCGCTTGCAAATAGCGGCTCACATTTGCAAGATGAATACGCGGCATCTGTTTTACTGTGTTGATCGATGACAAAACATTTATCATAAGACATTAGCGACAGCAGCAGGGTGGGATGGGGTTTCCATGCATAATTAAGGATCTCTTTTATCCCTGTAGGTTCCAGAAAAACGTAGCTTTCCCGCTAATGAAGGGGACAGACCTGTGGGCTGGCAAGCTCTGCGGAGAGGCTGGACTATCAACAGGGTGTCAGCTTTCCCCGGAGGCAGCAAGTCCAACGAGCTCCCCACAGGGACCGACTCAGACCCCAACGGGAAGTCCCGTCTGATGAAAACAAGCAGCGTAGAGCCCCCGAAGCACTCTCCTCCGCATCACACAACTTGTGCTGATCCCTGCAGACCACACACTCCGCCACGAGGCACAAACACCGCCGAGACATACAAGTCACACGCTCCTCTGCAAAGGACGAGCAGTGTTCAGCCCATAAAGGCAACGACCCCGCTGTGTGGAGCAAACACCAGCGCCCACATACAGACGAGCTCCGCTGTGACCACTCTCATCCCTCAGAACAAAGCCGGCTTCTCCTCCATCACCATCTCCTCCAGAAAAGTGAGCAGATCGGCCAGCCTGCCCGGCTCCAGCAACCGTGGTCTACCTGGCTCCGGCATGGATCCAAACTCCAGGCAGGTGACAGTGCAAAGGAAGGCCACTATAGTCAAAGTTACAGAGAAAAGGGTGATGTCCAGCTCTGTTCCAAGCACAGACACGACAGGAACGCCACCAGCTAGCCACGGTGTGGACACAGTGGTCCGCAGAAGAAAGGCCACCATTATCAAAGTGACGGAGCACAGGGAGAGCTACAGTCCAGCTAAAGGAGGGTCCAGACACCCCGAGTACAGACACAGCTACACCGAGGGACTGTATAAGGACAACGGCTCATGGAGTCAGGGAAACCATGCACAAAGCAGCACAGCACCTTCACACAACCATCTGAATTCCAGACCAAACTCAGCTGTGGCACCAAACACGTTCAGTTCAGATCCAGGGAAAAATGGTGCAGTGCACAGATCCACGCTGAGTCTCTTTGTGAGCGGCCCCCCCGCCATAGCGGCGCCCGTTTCCTCAGAGGCTTCTCCAAAGGCTGTTGGACGGAGATCGGACAGGCCGCACAGACCACTGAGCTGCTATGGCAATGTGATTGGACACACTGAGCCAAGCAAGGAGAATGTGACACAACCGGCTGCCAGGAAATGGAGCTTTGGGCTTCCACAAGAGACCAATATCAACCCTGTGAACTCCGACAGTAGTTTCATCAGCCCTGGAAAAGCGCTGAAAGAAGCAGGTCAGCCAGTGGCAGACGCCCTTAAATCAAACGGCGGCGAAGAGGAAGGATTGCCACCACCGGAGGATGCGACGAGGAGAGCGTCCCCCAGTCTAACTCTCATCAAGGCCCCGGGTAGGTTTCTGTGTCCCACTTTGACAGTCTTCTTGTCAGCACAAAGACTCCCTCTGTCTCTGATCTCCATTTTCAAAGGATGACAGTGTCTAAATATACACTTCCTTTGTGCCGTTTGTGTGTTCTCGCTCGGAGTTGTTACACACCCTCTCAGGTTTGATGCGATCTTTCACCTTTGATGTCTTATTGATAGGCATTATTAGATAGTATTGGGATTATTCCTTTATCTGCCGCCGCCAGTGCAATTGACACCCGTGGCAGATATCTGTGTCGATGTCAAATAACATCGCCGAGACGCAAAGGCCCCATCAGCACCTAGACATGCTTTCTCATTTTCACCTTCTTTCATTTTCCCACGCATCTCTTTGCATGCATAATATATTTCAGCCCCCCTTTTTTTTTTGCACTCGCGGCACTGGGAAGGAAGAGCAATCACAAGCTGCTAAACATGGAGAAAAATAAAGTACGAGGATGTGCTGGGAACGAGTTTGGCGTTCAGATCCCGCGTGCATGCAGTGATCAGATTGTGCGGCCGAAAATCTGTTGGCAGGCCGACGTCGTGGAGACTTATTGGCCGTTTGGGGGTCAAATCCAAAATCCACAAAGTTGTCTGTTTACTTTGAGTTTTTAGTTGGGATTTTTATAAATAGTTATGCGCAGGATCTTTCCCTGGTGCAGTGAAATGCTGGAGTTTATTGACTACAAGAAAATAAACCACATTATTAATGAGCTGTAGAGGTGCTGGGAGGTGGATTTCTGGACAGAGCAGGTTGGCTTTTGCCCCCTGCTTCGACTCTACAAGCTCCTGTTCATTTGTAACTTCTCTACATGCCTGCATTTACTGATTAAATTCCTTGTACGTGATTCTGATTCTGATTCACTCACATGCATTTCCCAAAATGCTAAACATTAGGTTAAAATAAGCTTCTGCAGGGTCCAAGTCACGACAAGTCTTCATAAATAAGCTACGCATCAGTAAACGCTTAGTTTAGTTTGTTAAAGAACTGAAGCATTTCCAGAAGGACTTTAAATATTCAGTCCCGGCTTATTTATCTTTTATCGCTTTTAATGTTTTTGGAGCGTTAAAAATTGACACCTGCGTGTTTTTACGTTGTGATTTCAGCTCCAGTTTCGAGCCTGCAGCTTTGAACTCATGCAAACAAGCGACGTGTTCTCACGTATAAAGCAAACAGCCTTCGATTATTTAAACCAGTCGGCCGAAGCTGGTGAAATTCTGAACGTTCAGGTGAATAAGTGACGCGCGGAGGGAGTTTTCTGCTGAGCAAGTGCGTTCCTTCGCTCACCGTGTCTTTTCTCTGCGTGAAATTATTAATTATTCTTTAATCACATTCATTAAGAGTGTCGTCAATTAATTACAAGGCCCGGGGCAACGTAATTTAAATTCGATGTTTGATACCGTCAACCACCAAATGAGGCAGGATATTAAACTGTGTTAAAGAAAAAAATAATCATCTGCCTGTGGTGCAACCAAGTGGTAGCTTTAAAAAAAAACAAGACAACAACAACAACAACAAAAAGCAAACGGCCAGTGTCACAGACTGCTCAGCTACATCAAAGCCTTTCCTTGAATTTCAGATCCCAGCTCCCATCAGTCTCCGGAGGAAGTGCTTGCCCTGAATGCAGCTGCAATCATTGCAAATATCAAACTCCAAAGACAACTTAGTAAGAAGAAAACAAGAAACTCGGAGAAGGACGGCGCTGCATCTCCTCAGGGAGACGCTGGTATTTCTCTCCTCTCCCTCTCACATGTGCTCCTAATGTCCCACTTTGTGAAGCATTGATCTTTATTACAATTAGCTAAAAAAAAAAAAAGAAAAGTTGCTGGTTCAACACTTTCTGTTTTAGATCTCTGATTGAATCGATACAGTGAAAGCTAAAGTAATATGTCGCTGCAGGCCTGGAGGGCTGTTGAGCGGCTCTGCATTGCGCTCAGGCATGTGAAGCCGAGCCAGGTGTAAACACAAATTGTTTGATTTTCTCTGCCTTGATAGTGACGGATGAGGGGAAATGTATGCACGCATCCGATCAAAGCCAAGTCCACGAGCGGCCTCATGCTGCATTTGTTCCGCTGAGTCCGGACAGAAGAAGGTCAGCTGGCACTGTTTCTCTTCAGGTGAGTTCAAAGGTAATTTTCTGAGATAATAATACGGTGAAACAAAAGATAAGAATGGTAGAAAAAACCAGTGTCTGTATGTAAACCCCTGCTGCTGGTGTGTGTTTGTGTTATAAACAGTACAACTAGCCAAGAGTTTGATTTTAGAGGCCCAGAGAGGTGAAACTAATTCACACTAAAAATCAGCCACCTAGACATCAGCCAGAGGGAATGACACATTTAAACTGGCTTTAGGAGTTTTTTCTGCCCCGGGGCGGTGCGTTCAGGGGGGGGCGCCAGGAGTTCAGGCTTAAATGTTTTGTCAAGAAGAGCAATGTGTTTCTTGGTTTTTTGGCAGCAAGCACTGCTGAGGTCCAGACCGGACTTCATCAGTCGCTCCCAGGGAAGAGTGCGAGAGCTGGAGCGAAGGGCGCAGGAGAGGAGGGAGCTGTCAGGGCCGGCGGACCAGCAGGGGAGGGCCCACGGCAGCACCTGGTCCACCTCTCTGAACGGTACCGTGCCAGCAGCCGGGCCTCGTACTGTCCATTGTCCCCGTGCAGCTGCGGTGGCCGTTTGCCACGCGGCTAATCACATACATACAGATTTAGAACAAAGAGCGAGGAGGGTGGTTGTCAGCCGGCCTCGTTGTTGTTGTTCAGGGCTCATAAAAATAGTTTCTGAATTCATGCTGCTGATTAGTGACAGAGTATTTCCCTTTCATTTTTTTTTTGCTACAAAGGGCTCCAAACCCACTAAAATCCTTTGCTTAAACCCAAAATACTGGCTTAGCAGTGGTTTGGGGCAGCTAGAACTCCTCCAGAACAGTTCATTAAGACTCTAGAATATTAAGTTTAGGTATCACTTTAGGGCTGCAGTTGGTAGCACTGTTGCCTCGCAGCAAGAAGGTCGCCGGTTCGCGTCCTGGTGGGGGCACCGGAATCTTTCTACGTGGAGTCTCCATGTTCTCCCCGTGCAGCGTGGGTTCTCTCCAGGTTCTCCGGCTTCCTCCCACACAGTCCAGAAACATGTTGAGGTCAATTGGTGATTCTAAATTGTCCGTAGGTGTGAATGTGAGTGTGCTTGGTTGTCTGTCTCTAAGTGTAGCTCTGTGATAGACTGGTTACCTGTCCAGGTGAACCTGCCTTCACCCTGAGTCAGGGATAGACTCCAGCCCCCCATGACCCTAGTGAGGATTAAGCGGTGTACAGATGATGGATGGATGGTATCACTTTATAGAAGTTGCATAAAATATCCAAACAAGAGAGAAAATGCCGGATGGATTACATAACAGGCCAATAATGACATTCTCACCCCGTCATCCAAAGTATTTTTAGGCAGTGACAAATAAAAAGAGAGCGAGGGAGGGAAGTGCCTGGCTCTGCTAAGCTGTGGCTAAACACAGTAAAGGGCACCTGAAGTGAAACAGCTTTATTATGCACGTCTCTATATATACATGCAGGCGCCTCTCTGTTCAATCACAAGGTTTCCTGAGTGATTGCTGGCACTGGATTTAAATGGAAGCATCTCCGTGACCTTCAAACGTCGTCGTGTTCTCGGTCTGATCAGGTTAGAGTGCCGGTAAACAGTAAAGATTTTACAGATGTGCGACAGAGATTCTGCAGCTCTCTCTGCCCTCTACTGGACGGAAACCTGCATAACAGCTGGGACGGTGTTCATGTTGCTGTCAGATTGTTTTATCTGTATAACAGAGCTCATAATGTATGTTGGTGATGTAACACAGACGGTGGACTTATTGAAATACTCTCTGTGCTCTGTCTAATATTTTTTTCTCTAAAAGTGGAGGCTTTTAGTTTCTTTTAACTCCAGGAAAAGCTGCTGTGATTGACTTCAGTGCTTTATTGCGTTCAGCTGGATCAGCATTGTGTGAGTGTGTACATGCTTTTGTCTCCAGGTAACCTTTTCAGACCCAGAGACAGAGCCATTACGGGGAAAGAGATGCAGCCCAGACCCAAGCGGTGAGTTTCGTCTGAATCTCGACCTCGTCACGCTGTCAGAAGCTTTTTTTGTTTCCCTTCGTCGGCAGATTTATCTCTCGTGTCACTTTTGCATTTGAAGGAAAAACCTGAATCAGTGAGAGCAAAATCTGCTGCTCTTGTTTATCTGTCAAGGCTTTTTTTTTTTGCTCTAATTATGCCTCCCTGGAAGATCTCCGTATTTATTAGGATTTATACAGGATGTTATTATAAATGCAGAAAGGTGATGAATTAAGCGATTGACCCCTACAGCGAGGGCATCTGGTGACTCCACCTGTCCCCTTAGAGGGACAAATCCCTGCAAATCAATACCGTTTTTTTCTGATCATCTTTGTCCCAGAATGAAACACTTCTACCCTGATGGGAGCAGATAAAAATGTCCCCATTTATAGAGCCGGAGGGGGTCAGCGAATGGTTTGATTAGCATGAAACCTACATAACTTCGCAGTCACCAGACCTCTAAACAGTTGAGCAACTATGAGATATTTTTGGAGCATCATCTGAACACCTAATGAGGGAATATCTGTGGGAAAAATGGTACTTTTTTATCCCCCAGTAATGCTCCAGAAACTGAACAGAATCAATGCTGCTATGCAATTAAACTCACCCCATCAATACACCTTTTGTCACCTGTATGAATAAACGCAGTGGTGCAGTAGGTAGTGGTGCATGTAAAGTGAATTTCTTGCGCAAAAAATATAGTTTTTTTTAAAATTTTAGACCCACCTTTGATTGCCAATTTTTAAATTATTAAACTTCAGCCATCTTTTTTTTTTTCCAATTTCGCTCCAGCACCGTTGCAGCAATGAAGAGGAAAAAAGAGGAAGAGAAGAAGCGTGAGGCCTGTTTGAGCAACAGGCAGCGAGTGGAGCTCTTCAGAAAGGTAACGTCCTTTTTTATTAAAATAAGAATAAATGAGCTTATTAATTCCCCACACTAACCAGCAGTCAAGCATCATCGAAGCCAACATTATCACATTCCTAATCGCCGCCAGGATGTCAAAGTTTCCAAACATGTGAGGTGGAATGTGAGGAGTTTATGTATAACAAGCTGCTCTTAATGGCATTGGGCACCGGAGAGCTGGGTTTTTAATAATTCAGCACATAATAAATGATTCACTTACCTTAAAGCTATGCAACTGAGGAGAAAAATTGTATATGACGCTGGTTAAAGCGGTAAATACAACAAGATGAGGAGTCGGCGGGGCGGGTCAGTCGTACAGGGATGAAGTCTTCTTTTAATATTTTATTCGATCTCCCTGAAATGATGCGCCGAGTCACCGAACACTCGCAGAATAAAAGCAAACAACCTCAAAGCAGCTTGTCCGGGTGTCGCGAGCATCTGCCCGAGACACCGAACACAACATTAATTGTGTATATGACCCACAGGCAATTGAGCAAGTAATAACACACCTTTCTCCTACAAGCTCAATTAAGCCTCACGAAGGGGGTGAGCCATTTGGCTTTAATGGCCAACACTAAAGGGTTTCTGTACTAATAATGCAGCTTTTTTCCTCTCCTCAGAGTAATGCAGCTGTTGAAAATAATGGATTTAAATGGCCGACAAACTCTATTATGGCTAATTGAAAAGGCCGGCGTCGAGTGGGAGACACGAGGTTGAACTTTAAGGACGTCGGTAGGAAAATGTCAGAAACACAACAACACGGGGGCAGATGGGACGGCGGGCCTATTTGTGGATGTTGGGAGGAACAGGTTGTGGGCTTAATGGCAAATTACGATAAATAAAATACAGCGCGGCCTAATAGTTGTTCTCTGACCTACGGAGACTGATTGGCAGGGCTCTGATGAAGCAGCGTTCAGGTGATTTTGAATCAAGGATCACGTTTTTTTAACTGTTTGCTCGATGTCATAGTGAAATAATACATTACATACTGCAAATTAGGCAGAAGCTTTCTAGATATTTGTTTTTCTTTTATTAAAGTGTTCAAGATAAAGTCCTCCGATGTTAAAATTGTAGGAATTCAGGAATATTTTTAGATCATTTTCAGCTTTTTACATTTTATTTGGTTGCACATTTACTCAAATATTGTACTTAAGTACAAATTTGGTTAAATATTTTCATTTTAACTTCATACTTGTACTCCACATCTCAGAGGCAAATATTCTACTTTTTACTCCACTACATTTGTCTGACAGCGTTTTTCTAATTACTGCAAATCCCTCCATCCAAATGCATTAATAGTTGAGTTGATTGATTAAGAAAATGGTCCTACTTTTTAATAACAAGCTGGAAAATGAGTCAACACAAAGACAAACACAGGACTGTCCTCCCTGAACTCATGAACTGACTTTTTTTTAGCACGACATGGTTCTCACAGGATGGCAGCATGAACTTCTAGAATACGAAGCGTTTGTTTATATCAAACCACCTAATCGGGTATAAAGTAGGTAAAATTAGCTCAACCTTAACCCTGATCAGGACTTTGCCATACGTAGAAGGTTTTTCGGGGTCCACTGGACCCCTAGAAAGAATATGTGCAAAATATTTGTTGGTGGGCTACAAGGTGAAGTGGTGGTTAGCACAGTTGCCAGTTCGCGTCCCGGTGAGGACACCCGGGATCTTTCTGCGTGGAGTCTCCATGTTCTCCCCGTGCAGCGTGGGTTCTCTCTGGGTTCTCCGGCTTCCTCCCACAGTCCAGAAACATGCTGAGGTTAATTGGTGATTGTAAATTGTCCGTAGGTGTGAATGTGAGTGTGCTTGGTTGTCTGTCTCTAAGTGTAGCCCTGTGATAGACTAGTTACCTGTCCAGGTGAACCTGCCTTCACCCTGAGTCAGCTGGGACAGGCTCCAGCCCCCCTGGTGAGGATGAAGGTGTATAGATGATGGATGGATGGATATTTGTTGGTGTTCATTTATACTTTGTTCAACACATTTTCTGATAAGTTGATGTATCTTTGGTTCTAAATGCATGACAAATCTTTTTATATTTAAAAAAAAGTCTTCACAAATTAAAAAGCAAAAAACAAAAAAACCCAATACCTGTCATCTAAACCAAATGGCCTGGGGTCCAAAATAGGGTTAAACATCTACAGCACTCACATTGATGCAGCTGCAATATTAATCCAAAACCATCATATATAACAGAAAAACACTGACAGGAAACAATTAACTGCACAATGAATGCTTTTCACTTTTGAAGTACATTTTTCCAACAATGCCAAAATACTTTTACTTGTTTGATAGTGTCGTATTAGTACTTCTCTTTAATTTAATAAAATCCTCCTCCACCACTGCCTTCATGTAGCTCTGGACTGAACCATCGTGAACGTGGTAAAGATGCAGAAATGCAAAAAGATGCATGTTAAAAGTAAATGTCACTTCTACTTGTTTCTTCAAGCATCACACCATAATACACTGACTATTGAAGCTGTCAGAACCATGACGCTCCACTAGAGGTCGCTGCTGCCAAACTTTTCCATTTCCTTACTTCCGCCAAGAGTTAGATGAGAAAAACTGACACATTGTAGTTTCAAAGTGAGTGACAGCATTTGCACCTTTTTTTATAACGCTCAATATTTATCATCCACTAAAAATAAAAAATAAAAAACAGATTTGCTGGGAGGAATCCCTCCATGTCACCCCTCACCCCTTTTCTCTGGTTATGAACAGAAACAGTCTCATTGTGCTGGGTGTATGAGGGCCTGTGTTCCTGAAAACAAAAGGCCTCCTCAGTGGCAGGGAAAGCTGCAGCAGACAGCGTGGAAACCCACCAACGGCTGCTCCCCGCCCACGCTGCTGCTGCTGCTGCTGCTGAGGCCGATAACACGGGGGTCTGGCTGAGGGGGTGACAGGGTGACAGGTAGCAGGCATCACTCCTGCCTCTGCACAGGGCTCAGGATGAACGAGCAGGCCTTTGACTGTTTCTGTCCTCGTTGCAGAAACTGTTGGATCAAGTCCTTCAACGGAGCAACAGCTAAATGACGAAGACGACCGCATATCAAAGAAGAGTCACACAACGGACTGATGAAGTGGATCAGAATCAGAACATCAGCTCCTGACAGAACTCTGCTGTCCAGTCTGGTTTCTCCCACGTTACATTCAACGTACAGAGCCTCACATCTGTTTTTCTGGGGGTTAAATCTGTGGAGATCTTTTCAAAACCCAGAAGGTCGGTTAGCATGCCGCCAGTTTGAGGGGTTTTCCAGAACTTTCAAGACTTTTTTAAATATATATATCCTCATTCACACTGTTTCTCTTCCTAATGCAACAAAACAAAATGCTAAGCAAAAACTTCATAGATTAATGTGACGACTCTACTTCTGAATTCTTTTAATTTCTTGCAACAATCCAATAAGAGGATAAGGACGGGTGGCAAACTAAAGAAAGAAAAGCCAGCATAATGTGCCTCAGTGAGGGGTTGGCCCACCCTGAGCTGCCAGAACAGCTTCAGTGTGCCTCGGTATCGATCTTACAAGTCTGTGAAACTCTACTGGAGGGATGGAGCACCATTTGTATTGATTTTCAGTGACTTTTCCCTCCAAGGGGACAAGCAGACCCACACCATGCCAACAAAATACCCTCCACAGCTTGACAGAGCCACCAGTTGGCCCGGCGGGTCGAGTCACCAGTCCGTCTTTGTTTTGCTGCAAAAAAACGAAACAAAAAAAAAGATCAATGAGTCAAAAGAGTGAATATATTAGATGCACTGAGGAAGTAGAGTCCTTCTAGGATCTGGAAATATCTTCAAAAGCAGCAGTAAGCGCTGTTGAATGACCTTCTGAGGGTTTTTTTTTTTTTTTAAAGACTGTCTTAGATTTGTCTTCTGAGAAAAACAGATGTTTCTGTCACCGGCCGTCTCAGCCACCCTTGCGGTGTGCAATTACAAGCTAAGGATGCCAAAAAGATTGTATGAAATGACATCTGAACGTAGCGCCGCGGCTCGAATCGTACATCACGCTGACTGATATCCTTTTGATGCAACATCTAAAACCAGTAATGTATGCAGTTTATCAACGTTATCTTGTTTTCACTTGATTGCAGGTCGCCTTTCTTTCCAAAATAGTTGCGCGTAATGGGATGCAGAGGAGCCTCTCGCTGCATGATGGAGTGCTCGCACAACCACTTTCACATGATCTCATGTGATGCGAAGCAGCGCTATAGGACAGAATCATTCATTATTCTTCACAGTCCCGTCCAGGACGGTCCTCCAGCGTCATCCTCATTATGCATCCAATAAGCAGAAAGAATCCTGAAGTGGGCCCTGCCATCGTTCAGTGCCAGCTATTAGCTGTAAGATGGAGGAATGTGACCTCTCCTCACTGGAAGCTCACTGTTAACGGACAGTGCTGCTGAATGGAGCCTTTGTCTCTGCCTTTGTTTCCTGATGGACCGGGCCTTGCCGTTGCAGATTTGAATTTGAGTGTTTTGATCCAAAGTGAATTTGCTGGGAGGGAGGGAGGGAGGGGTGCTGCTCGATGGTATAAGGGAGCTGGGCGAATCAAAAGACTTATTTTTGGAGTAACAGACAACAGAGCCGAAGCTCTTTTCATTACTCCTAATTGTTATTTTACTCATTAGCCTTTAAGTCGGAGTTCTCTCACAGTCCAGCTGTTTCATCCGTCTTCATTTTCTCCGATGTCGTGCGGAAAACAGATGGTCGCGACTATTTTTGCGATCCTCGTTTCATGGCAGTGCAATTACATGTGTGGGTGTGTTTGGACAGTAGGGGTGTATTAATAACAGCATCCGTGGTTCATTATAATAATTTGAAAGTAGAATAGGACACTTCTAAAGCGTGGATGCTGTTGGAGGAATGTCATTTACTGTGTGTGTGGGTTTCTCTATTTAAAGATGATTGTATTGGTGTAGCTGCTCCTTGCAGTGGGCTGTAACACCAAACATACTTTATACATATTTAATATTTGAATATAAATACATTGATTTTATATCTGAATCGTGTTTTTCTCCTTTTTTGAAACTTCTCTTCAAATGTGAAATTCTTGTCCAAGCTCTGCTGAAAACTTTCCACCAAAGTGGATCCACCTGAGGTAAGATGCAGCGACGTCGGTAAACTTTGGATTCACTATCTGCTCAAGCTCTCATATTTTAACTCGGGTGTCGTGGCATCTTCCAGTATCTTAAGTCTGCACCAGGCTGGGAGCAAACTGAAATGCTATATGTTAATTTCCCCCTGATTGGAGATAAAAAAAGCTTTCTCAGCCTGCAGGAGGACACCAGTCTGTTTTCTACTGGCCTTCCGTCCTGAAGGCCACGTGGTGCGCACAGTGGAGGGCATAAATGAGCAGGTTAACAGGGTCTACATGGCTGGTTTTCATTGTGCATCTCTCTGGACTTTCCTCCTGTGATGTGTCATGAACATGTCTGATATTTTAAAGTGTCACAAGCAAAGCCACGTTCTGTGTTCAGACAACAGAGTGCGTCTCCACACACTGCTGCCTCCAGCTTTACTCAGACCGAATACCAGCACCTACCCATCATAACATCTGCGAGTGGAGGACATTATTCAAATGTGAGTGTGGGCTGGGCTGCTACACTGGCTCCATGTATGCCATCTAAGCAGGCAGGGTGAAGTTAACCAGCTCACACCAAGGATCAGAACCGAAATGAAGGGGTTCCCCTTCAAAATAAAACACCAGGTCTGCGCATTTTACGGTTCTGCAAGAATAAAGGCATTTTTTAAAAGTGAATTTCTGTTGGGTTTTTGGACATTTGTGCAAAAGCTTTGCTGTAATCTGTCGCTTTTTCGGGATGTTGTGTTCAAAATATTAGATACCTCATGAACTGGAACACCTTCCATTTTCAAACAGCTTTTATATTTGAGACAATAAAAGCAGATTTTGGATTTTTTTTTTCTTATTAAGTGACTTATGGAGGTCCTCATATCTTTTTGTGAGCTTTCAGTTACATCACAGCGAAACTGATGAAAAAAGAGACGAGTGAAAATTATTTCAAAGGTGAACTTTCAGGATTCATTTACTTATTTTTTGGGGGGGGAGAAAAAATCTGACTAGTCATTGTATGTAAGAGAGGACAAATGCTACTAAAAGCTGTGATCTGATGTTAAGGCTTTGAGAGATACATTTTATTTTGAAAGCTACCACCGGATCTGCGTCCTCTTCGTGTCCACCTTGACGCAGCTCCGTCTCCAGGCTGACTGGGAGCGTCGGCAGCGGCTCTAGGACCCCGCGGAGCGTCTCGTTGAAGCACATGGTCTGTACTCATAAGACAACACTTCTCGCCAGTAATTGCTGCTGGAATTGATGTCATTCCAGTGGGCGACCGACACAGCAGCGGCTTGTGTTGTCTGTCAATCTTCTCCTCCTTTATTCCTCCCTCAATTCTCACTTTTTTTTTTCCTCCTTGTTGTTGTTGTTGCGCGTAGCAGCCTTGGACTTCTTTGAATGGGGAGAAAGTGCGCGGAGTTGGATCAGCTGTCATCGGGATTTCCCTCAAGCTCGGCTCGTATTTTGCCGCTTGATCATATTTCAGGAAGTCTTTTTTTTTTTTTTTTTTCCCTTTTTTATTTTGGGGAGGCTCTTGCGCATCAGCTGTTGTCGGACTGTGATTGTATGATGGTTGCGCCGCAGTGAAACAGTTGGCCGGAACCAGTCCACGCTTCCAGCACCATGAACCCCGAGAGCCGGTGTCTGAAGTTTGTTATTTTGGCAGCACTTCAGGCTCTGACCGTCTCTTTGTCGGTGGGTGACAGGGTGCTCTCCAGATCCGTGGAAGGTAAGCGGTGGAGATGGATGATGATCCGTGCGTAAAAGTCGTACCCAGATTGTTTTATTGGTTGTTTTGGTGGCACATTTAGAGAAATGACACCCGAATGAAGAAGCTGTCTGTTTAGTATTCAGCGTGTGTCACTGTGCATATTGTCTGCTGTGTGTCCTCCATGCTTTGGCTGATGGATCATGTTTTATGGAAGCCTTTGTTAGCACCACACTTACGGACCTGCAACACATGTTCGAGCAGAATGAGACATCTCCTCGACACAAACTTTCTAGATTCACGCCTCGCTCTCATCCTCTCCAAAAAGGTCTTTGTGAGAATAGCAGACAGAACACGGAATTTCAGCTCTCAGTCCACCAAGAGTGCACCTCAGAACGAGAGGAGACGCTGTATAATTGATGATGCTGAAACTCTCTTTGGTAATCAGTAGCACTTGAGGCGTTTTTCTTTTTTCCTGGTGCTTCAAGCAAGCAGGGGGTTTTCAAGGCACTTCAAGCATGCTTCAATTTTTTTTCAATTACGGATGAATTCTGGGTTTAACTTCAGTGTCAAACGGAGCATAAATGTCTAATCGTTGGTTTGAACTTTATTCGAAAGCTGCACATTTCGTGTCTGACAGGCTGCTGGTGTACTGTGGCTGCTCAGTCCTTTGGGCTGGAGCTCATGACATCTGAGTCACCAGCATCCTCTGCTCTAGGTGAGATTCAAACAAGGATACCACTCACAGCGTTTCAAACAGTGGAGCTGCGTCTCAGCCTGCTGAAAAACTTCCAAACACAGTCACGACACTCGCTGTGGAATCCTGGGAATTAATTACCAGCAAGGGCGAACGTGTAAAACTGGGATTGAAGCACAGGGAAGTAGTTCATTTATTCATCAACAGTTCATCAGACGGTGGCCTTGATGTGTCTTCCCCGTGGGCTCGGGCTGAAAACCATCACCGCCGGTTCATTTGTGTGTCAAATCGGAGGTGATCTCTGTTGTACCTGTTTGTGGTGAGCTGACAGAGGTGGAAGTGTGACCAGATGCTTGTTATAACCCACAAAAACTTCACTGGCTTCAACTGTGGTAATCCTAGAATCATTTAAGTGTTTGAATCAGGAAGAAAAAATCCTCTGCTTTTGATCACTGAACACAATTGGGAGCGTTGATCAGACAGAAGAAGCCAGCTGAGGATGTGACCTTGGGCTTTCAGAACTTGGCAGTGGAAATGTTTCCCACATTTTTGGACAAAGTCATGTTTTGATCAATTAAAATAATTAGATCATGTCCAAGCATGAGTGGGAATCATTAGTCCTCCTTCTTTTTTATGAGCCTCTTACTTTATCTCCAGACTGCACTTCATCCAGTCCAAGGCTGCGGAGGAAAGATGGAGCAGCTCAGCTCCATGCAATGTCATGTTTGCATACATATTTCATGGCACCGCTCCTCCAGCTTTCTCGTTGCTTTCCCTCCCTGTCCGTCTTCTGCATGTCTCTGTCCTTGCCGTGGATCACTTGTGAATGATTTCCTCCCGTGGTTGACACACTCAGTGTCAGCCAGTATTTACTGGCCAGCTGTACCGCTTCAGCCAACATGACTGTCTGCGCCTCGAGCGCTGCATGCAGCTTGCGTGCTGCGCTCGCAGACAAATGAAAGTTGAGCTGCAAATATATTTTTGGACCGTAGTAAAACATTCCTTCAGCAAACAGTGTCCTCCCTCTGAGAGACATTATCGCCACGATGTGACCCATCTCAAGTCAAAGGCATTTAGTATCTTCTCAGTATGAATGGATTCGTATCTTCCAGATGAGTTGTTCAGGATATTTAAGACCCAGGAGGCTGGTAAGAAGACTTGGCTGGATTGTGCTTGTGCATCAAGACAGATTGATCAACCAGTTGCTGTTCTGCAGTGGGAATATTTATGTGTGAGAGGGGAAAATAGCTGGATTGTGCTCATGTGGCCTGACCCTACATGTGTTACATTAATTTCTTTTTAAAAATCTGCTTTGGACTGAGTTGACCTCCCAGTGAAAGCTTGAGACACAAGCTGAAATCTGACTCCGGCTCTGGACTTTCTCATCACGCTTTCACGCCCCAGACAGGTCAGAGTTGAGCTCGGCGTGCCTCTCCTCCCCGAGCGTCTTCTCTCCGGTCTGGCCAGAGGGTTCCAGTTGGCTCGGATATCTCTCCGATGTGTCAAATCCGTCTGGGTCAGTTCGAGTACCACCCTGTCAGTGTTTCACAAGGACGGTTTATGAGCTGGTTCCTTTTTTTCGCAGTACATTTAGGTGTAGTTTAATGAAGGTTATTGTTTTTATGCCCCCTCGCCGGGGACAGCTGAGGCCGGAGGCGTTGTACTTTCGGGTCATCTGTTCATTCAGCCGTCTCGTTTTTATGAACGTCTCGTGAATGCCTCGAGGAAATTTCATCAAATTGGGCATTGATGTTCCCTTAGACCCAAGATGAAATGATTAGATTATGGTGCTGTGTCCTCAAAAAAAAGAACTCCTGCAGTCATTACGGGCAAAATGTCTAATGAGATAAATGATGAAGTGAATCCAGAAGGTCAAAGGTGAAATCAAATGACTGGTTGGTGGAGGCCAGGTAGTCATTAGCCTACAAAAGTTGTGTGCACTCAACATAAAGGGAAGCCGCTTTCAAAATAATGGCATAAATAATTGTATTTATTGATAGAAAGTGCAGTAAAAGGCACGTTATTCTTTGTTGTGATCATCCTTTGCCGTTAGAAGAGCTCCGGTTCTATCTTGTTGCAGTCATCCTGGAGAGCTTCCCACTCTGCTGGACTGGGGCTGCCTGTCTCTTCATGTAATCCTAGACTGACTTCACGAACTGGCTCCGTCGCAGTCGAACCATCTGTTGCTGGACTCCCTGTTCTTCTTGTTGCTGAAGATGATTCTTTGTGACTCCGGCTGTATTTTCGGGGCTGTTGCAACGCTGCACAATGGGTCTGGGACCAATCAGATGCCTCCCCGGCGGTATTGAACGATGAATCTAAAAAAGCCTAAAACCCTTTTTTTTCCCCCTCATTTTGTCTTCTCTGGCCACGGGAAGAAGAACGAGATGAAAAACACACCCGCGCTCGTGAGAGACATTTCAACAGGAACAGCGCAGGTGTGATCAATACAGTTGAGCTCAGCAGTTGCAGAGCTTTGCTTCGCCCCTGGAATGACTTACTGAGACACTTAATGTAACCGAGCCGTCGTTTCTGTGTCATTAGTTCCACCTGCTCTTTCGCTGCTATGACATGTCAACCTTTCTGCTGCGAAATGAAAAAAAAAGTAGCTCGAATTTGCATTTGGTTTGTCAGGAATCTTTTGCTTAAACAGCTACACCGGGTCCTGGAGCTTGAACATCATATCAGCATGTGTCCTCATGATAATTTTGCTGGAGGCAAATTCTGGCAGCTTCTCTGCACATAGGAACACCAGTAAATCGTCGGTGGCATTAAGTGTTTAAAGAGAGGAGGAACCGCTAATAATTCAAGATTAACATTAAGGCCATCAATTTGTTACGCAATCAAGTATTCTGCTGATTATTCCATTGATTATTCGAGCAATTAGACGAGAAGTACTTTAGCTGTCTCGACGAGCAATCATAAATACAGAAAAGGGTTCTTAAATTTATGATTATATATATATATATATCATTTTTTTGTTTAAAATACACACCTTTATATCTAAACTGAGTCTGAGGCAGATATGAAACCAGCTCTTCTGGCAAAGTTAGAGGAGATAAAGAAGCATGTTTTGACAGAAGATCCTCGACTGGACAAATCTGACACTGATGCACTGTAAAAAGTTTTTGATTCATTTTTAAATGTAATTCTATGAAAAATGTTCTGTTCTGATAATAACTAGCAAAATCTGAGGGAAACAAAGCATTCGTTTACATGTAAACCTTTAAATGTTGGCAAAAACTGACTCGATAATCCGACACAAATGTAAAACCTTCTTTAATGTCGGATAGCAAGGCTGTCGGATTGTCAAGATGGAGGTCGAGATACAAGGAGGGCTTGATGCTGGAAGGCTCATCTGTTGTTAATATTTATTGTTCATAGTTGTTATAATAAAGAGTGTATTGTTAGAACACTTCGCTGGAGTTCACGCCTAACGGACCAGTACGCTTGTGCACGTCGGAGCGCTCCGACGGGGTGGAAGTGTCCAGAACACACAGGCAGTACTTGGCTGCTGATGCTAGTTTAGTTAGCGCTCACACTTCTGTTTCCTCCATCGGTGGCGGCGGGGGAGTGGCAGATACGCTCCACCGTTACCATCCATGTTTACTTCC
>NW_007578136.1:123726-150956 GCF_000690725.1 Stegastes partitus | reverse complement strand
CAAATTTGCAAAGAGCCTGGCAATTTAAAAGCACAACTAATTCATGCATTAAACAGAATTAAACAGGGAGCACAGATTACTTAATTCCCTCCATGACATCTCCCAGGATCCATATGTTTGCGAAGCCAGGAGGCACTAATGTTTTCCATTTTGGCGTTAATTAGTGATTTAAATCAACAGAACGGATATATATTAGAATCAGCGTTGCATCATTTTCTGACGGTAAACTAAGTGATTAATCACCGTTTCTCGGCTATTCCGGCTTCATCCTATCAGTCTTTGTTGTTGTAATCCTTGAGCTGTTTTTTCTTTCTGAACGTGTGCCAGGCATGTGCTTCCTATGACAGAGAGGAGTTCCAGGGAAATTAAATCCGTCATAGGGACCGTATTAATGAGCTTTCGCACGGCTCTGCCTCAGAAGCTCTCTGACTCTGACCTTCGTCGCTGAGGCATATAGGGACCAGCGGCGGCGGCGGCGGTGGGCGTAACGGCGCCGATTTTCTCGGACAACGTTAACCTCCTGCCGAGCCGAGGGGGGGATTTTTATTTATTTTTTGCTGCAGGACTATCTATTTCCTGTAGAGTAATTACGTGCTGACAACAGGCCGGTGTGACAGTAAATGAGTTAACGAGAGACGAAGATTGAGGGAGAGAAAGCACACAAAGGAGCTATTTACCAGTAGAGGGAGCCCGGCTTGATTATGACCTTAAACATGCTCCCAAAAAATAAAAGATCCGCCAATAAATACAGCCGTTAACAACTGTGGTTGACACGCTGCTACCTTATTAGATTTAATTTAAGGAGGCCCTGTTTCCAGT
The DNA here is from genome assembly GCF_000690725.1 of Stegastes partitus. Classification (NCBI taxonomy): domain Eukaryota; kingdom Metazoa; phylum Chordata; class Actinopteri; family Pomacentridae; genus Stegastes; species Stegastes partitus. Next base: position 150,137 of record NW_007578136.1, on the reverse strand, counting down.
ATGTGCAGATTCCTGTTACCATGATGTCACCTGCAGGTTTCTGTGTTTCCTAATGCGACTCCTCGGGGTGTTGACATAATGTCCCCCAACTGGGTCAGACGTTTACTGTGGAGGCCAGCCAACATTACCAGGCACTTTTCACCTCTTTGCTCTGAAATCCATACCAATCCCGAACCCCGGTGACAAATTACAGGTAACAAGGTGAGGAGCGGTCATCGGGGTCGTCGACGTAACATCGGGGGGCCTGTTTGGAAACATGAGAATTTGCTGCTTTTGGAGCTGCGAGAATGAACCGTTTTTGTCATCAGTTAAGTCTGTGGGTTACTTTAAAGCCGACTAAATGTCCGAAAACTGTCATAGTGCTGCGTTTTAAGAACCCGAGGTGGTGCGTGATTGATAGCTCCAAGGATTCTGCAATGAAAGAACAAAAGTCAGTCCTCACATGTAGGACAGTGAACACGTTACCTCGTTAAACAACTATCCAAATGGTTGTTCACGATAACCCAAATTGTTGATAGTTGTCTGTAAATCCACTAATCAATTAACCCAATTCTCACTTGTTTGGATTTTCTGTAAACGCGAGGTGGTCGTTTTTCATTCTGTTTGACATTTCCATCAGAAAAGCATCAATACAACCGTCAATAATTACAATAATGAGTCGTCTCTGGCCCGGAGAAGATGATTAGAGAGAGGCGGAGATAAGGAAAGGCAGCAAAGTTCATTGCTTTTGTCTCCCAAGGTCATTTATGAAAGACTGTCTGCTTGATGGGTCTTCCTCTCATCACCATTCTCTTTGAATTAGAGTAATTTGCCCACTCTGATTGGGGATAAATTGAGTTCGTGATATGCCTGTCAATCACCCATTAATAAATGAACAATAGCCATAAACATTAACCAAGTTTTTCCCCCCATGGGATGATGTCAGGACCAACTTTTGGCTCGGAAACTTTGCTGGATCCTGTCAGCGCTCTGATTAAAGACGTTAGAGGACTGTGGACACATGCGGTAAAAGTGACCATTTTATTAGATTTGCTTTATCAAGAACACACGTCCATATGGAACCGAGGAGGCCCGTGTTTTTCTTTTTTCTTTTTCTTTATGGCTTTCTTTTTTTTTTTGTTATGTTGTGTCATAGCTCTGCTCAAAGCTGGCCAATTTAAACTCATCACTCTGCCCTAATTAATTCCACATGCTCTTATTTCGTGACCGTTTTTTTTCTGGAGATATGAGCAATAGTGTGCAGATCCTTTACTTAAGTTAAAGTATTGTGCTAAGAAAGAATCACTGAGGTTAAAACACCCTGAAGCCTCTCTGGTCATTGATTTAACTCATAAAAACTCAACTCTGTGTTTAAGCCTTTTCCATGTAAAGAACCCCTTCCTGCCTTAAACGTAACTCTTCAGCTTTGCTTCCTGTAGGATGCATGAATCTGTTTAGTCCCTGCCTCCTTCTCTACCCATAACTCCCCACTCTCTGCAGCTGGAGCACACCAGCTCACCTAACACTGCGAAACTACTCCAGTTGTAATATTGGAGAAATCCAGTCATGCATGTTAGAGTTGGAAAACGATTTTGAGACAAATACTGATCCTACAGGATTGGTTCTTTGGATGTGTTACGAATGAAACCCTGGAAGTTTGAATCTGGATTTCTCAGACTGTCGTTGGTTTAGTGCAGTGTGCTGGGTGGACAGCCATGGTACCGACTGATCATTTCACTCATGATATAGCATAAAAAAACTAAATATGACTAAGTTAGCAAGGCAAAAAGTCTGATTTCATAAGAGAAATCCATCACGTGAGCAGCTAATGGCAGGTTAAGAAGTCTAAAAACAGTCGGTCTAGTATCAGGGTTGGTGTAGTTCAGCCATGGTGCCATGTTTAGTACCATCTGCAGTGACATTTTGAATTCCCTACGATCCACTGTCACAGAAGAGTCATGACAGTCATAATTGGCAGAGACTTGTTTCTGGGAGAACATTTTGGAACCAGCAACCACTCCCACATTGATGAGAACTAACTCTTTTAACAACTCATACACATTTCAAACATGACAAAAGGCGCCCAGCTATACAAAGGTTGTTCTTTTTATGGATAAGGTGATGGTCATTTTATAAACGTGTTGCTTGTTTTTTTTGTTTAAAATCTGAAAAGGCGCCGCTAACTAAAGCTGACAGATATGGATTGGCATTCAATAAAGCCTCAAAATGAAGTGGAGCAGAAATCCAATATATCCTTCAGAAGCAGCAAAAAAACAAAAAAATGGAAATGTTCAAGTAAAGGACAGGAACCTCAAAATGGCACTTCAAAGTTGAATTAATGCTCTGAGTTACTTTCTATGGCTGGCAAACACTTTCCACATTTGGAAAACAATGCTGGAAGCATGTGTCCTTCACGCTTGTTTTTGTACCATTCAAGGGATTTCGCCCGCCAAAGAGTCTCCTTCAAGCTGCCAAAGGTGTTGTTTTTCATTTCAAATCCGATATTTTCGAGATCGCAAAGAACTGCTGTCAAAGTGACTTTGGAGTGTGTCCTTGTGTGCTTTTTCCGGTGCCAGTCATCGGGCTAAGAATGACTGTCATCTGGAGAGCCTTTTATCGATGCGTGTACGTATGTGAAGCCTGCATCCCGTCTCTATGCGTACGTAGGGGGGGGCAGGGCCTCATCAAGAGCGCAGATGAAAAGAACAGCGAGCCATTTGTGTTGGAAAATCAAAGATTGCTATGAATGCATTATTACATGGATGCCAGTCAAGGATGGAGCTGCGGTTGCTTGCGAGAAGCCAGGCTCTGGGGTTTAATAAAGCTGAACAGTTGTTAATTTGTTTTGGTGGAACAGAGCGAGCGGGAAGGAGCTGTAAAAGAGCAGCAAGAAAAGGGTATCTGGAGATCTGCAAAGAACTGAGGAAGGTCATCTGCTCCCCTGGAACGGCAGCTCGTAGGCTGCGGAGAAGCATTTATTTAAGAGCGCTGATAAAACCGGGAAATATTTCATCGTGAAGTGCCATCAGGAAGCTTTAAGCTGCACGCGCTGCTTTGGCTTTAGCTGGACAGAGGGTTAGATGTCAAGGTTAAAACCGGCCAACAATAGACTGAAGAGTGAATGAAATATAATAACAGAAATGGTGTTCTCACCTGGACATCCAAGAAGTTTTTTTTTGGTTTCTGTGATTATTGCAGCCAGGGGTTGTGACCTCTCCAAGGGCTTCCAAAATTATCAGCAGAGCAGATTAGGAAAGCCAACAAAATCATCTGGTCTTCACACAGTTTTATTTATTTAGGAACGGTCATCTATGTCTGTTGGTCAGTCTTACTGTTGGTAGGTTGGTTCAAGAATTCATGCAATGTGCCATCAACAATAGAATATATTGGTTCAGACATTCCTGGTTTCCACCGGATGAATCTTGGCGATTCAAGGTGCGATCGGGAACGTTACCAGAGCGCGTCTATAAAAAGGAAAAACCTGATTTAAATTTCGCCACCGTTCCCTCTGAAGTGGTCTTTAGTGTGGTGTTGCATCGCCCCCTACACTCCTGCCATAGTTAGACGGCTCTCTGGAAGTCCTGTTATGGAAACTTTAAGGTGGATTTCACCATGGATCTCAAACTTGTGCAGGAATTCTGTGTCAAACTGACCAAGTTGGGTCTATGGGTACGACTCAGCAGTCTGAGATTCTCCAAGACTGAAGACGGTGGATCATGTTAGCAGCGGGCTCATTGTTTTGTGCGACATTGACAGGGTTGTGCAGCGTGAACTCATCCCACAGGGTGAGACTATTCACGCCAAGGTCTACTATAATGTCCTAAAGCTACTTCTTCATCTTCTTTCATGTAAATTTAAGCTAAAGGATTGCTGGTTTGACACAGTGGAGGAGATCTAGCCGATGTTTGCAGATGTGGCAGGAGCACTGGGACCTGGGTATCGCTGCACAAGATGACGGCTGTCAAATTTAAATTTGTTTTTTCTTTTTATTGATGCAGCGTCTGAGCCTTTTGATTGCACTTTGTGTCTTGAAAATATCTCGAAATCTATAGGATGACTTAGCACAATAGATTTTGTAAAGACGTTCATGGTTTGTGGATGGAGCATCCTGCAGACTTTACCTTGGTTTCAGCACTGCAATAGGGAGTGACGCTTGTGGTTTTGATATACATGGCCACTGGATAGATTGAATTTGTAGTAAGAAAAGAAGAATTATCTGTATGAACCACCTCATGGCAATGCAGATTCATTTACCCCTCATTGGAAGGTTCCAACACCTTGGTTAAAGACTTCTCACCCAGATGTCCGAAAAACCTTTCAGTCTAATTTAGCACAAGTTAGAAGCCTACATGCATTTTTACATTCACATATTTTACACTATCGTCCACCAGTCAGTCATATAAAGTATTGGTATGTGAAAGAACACAACAATGGCCGAACACACCGAGCACACACACAGTACACAGTTGATTTAGTTGTTTTTTTTTCTTAACAATGCTGCAAAGGAAAGGCCAGATTTATTGCTCAATTCGGTCACAGGTCTGTATCACATTTCCGTCACCCACGGGCAAACACACACACACACACACACACACACACACACACACACACACACACAGTCCTCATACACAGACATACAATCCTCCCATCTAGCATTGACTTTATTGAGGCAATATAAACGGCACAAGCTCTCCTTGTGTACACTGGAGCATAAAGGGAGGTGATCATGGCCAGAACGCTGCTTTATTAAGACCTCTGTTTACACTCTCCTTTATTGAACGTATAAATAAGGCTTCGGGTCCTGGTGCCACTTTTACCGCTCCCTGAATGCTGCTGGTTGCTCTTAAAACATTCCCGCTAACAAAAGCCACTTACAGTCGCGCTGCACACGCCACACGGTCCCGCCACGCTCCGGCTTCACCGAACGTCTGTCCACCGAGCATGTGGAAAAGAAATGAGCCCGCAGACTATTTCCACTAATATAATACCATTTATAAGCGGGAATCAAACCTCGTAGCGCACCACATTAACAAAACGCTTATTCACTTGTGGACTTTGAAGTCAAGGAAGCGAACCTCGTCTTCAAAGTTGATGCCACAGAAAAAAAGGCGATGGCCATGTGTGTGTGTGTGTGTGTGTGTGTGTGTGTGTGTTGGCTTCATAAATGGGCTAAACCACAATGTGGACTTGACCTTTCTCTGTCAAACGTTCCCTCTGTTTTCCCCTCATCTGTTTTGTTTATCCGTCCGTGCTTTTCTCAGAGGTTGTCATGCGCTGCCTTACTCAGCACCGCCACCTCCCCCAGACGGTGTGGTTTTTCTGGGGGCTAATGAGGGTAGAAATCTTCTCTCTCTGGCTGGTGTGTGTGTGTGTGTGTGTGTGATGCCGTACCGTCCTTTGCCGGAGCCTGCTTCTCATCATCAGGCTGGAGCTGGGTGAGGACTGCTGAGCTGGTCACCTCTGGCTCTCCACTATCAGCTGGAATGGCTCCGTGATGAACTCCAGAGTGGCGGTGGTATCCTCGGAGGAGAACCAGAACAAAGCTCAGCTGGGGAGCGTTCCTCCTGACCTGGGTTATTAATGCTGGATAATAAGCAGACTCAGCAATTTAGGGCGGATGAGTCATTTTCAGAGAAGGCGAGAAAGGATGTGAACCCCCCCCTCACACACACACAAATCTGCTGGTAATAATAATCCGCGATGAGTATATTCCCCCGAGTGCGCTTTATGTTTATATGTGTTTAAAAAGTGATTGAAAAGTTCAAAACATACCATAAATTAGGCTCAGACCACACGCACAACTTCTCGCAAGTCCACTGACATCACCCTTAAATCCAAATCTGCTTCCCTGCTGTTTGGAAACGCTCAACGGAGCATCTCTGGGAGGAAACCGTAAAGAAAAAAAATAAACAAGCAAACATTTGATTTAGTGTGTTTGCACTGAAACAAATGGTGCTAACAACCCCTGCTGTTTTAGTAAGAGACCCGAGCTCGGAAATAAGTTCCCCGCTGCAGGGAGCTGATTACTGCAGGAACCCTGTTACCAGTGTCCTCCAGTAGCTCACTACTGTTCCTGCGTGCTCACGATGTGCCACTTACAAGAGCTTCTTTCTCCTCGGTTAAAGGTAGCGAGGTTCTGCTCGGGCTAGAGGCCGTTTTCCCACCGCTTCATCTGCTGGCGGCGCGCTCGGGGAGGTCAGCGTTGGATTTGGGGATGAATGTATTCTTTAAATGACTGGCAAACGCGACGGGGGTTCTGAGTGTTCCAGCCGTTCGGAGGCTCGGTTAACACCCTGTCAGAACAGTGAGAGAGGAGATAAAAGCGTGCTGGGAACAATGCCCCAAAGCTACGTCTAATCCCCGCACTGCATCCTGGACACTAGCCCCGTGTTAGGAGTTATCACAGCGGCAGCAGCAGCAAGCCGAGCTCCTCTTCCTTCAAAACTCTCCGCTCCTCAAGAACTATGGAGATTTATGCAGCTCGAGCAGCAGAGGGGGTGGTTACGGTTTCGCCAGAAGCTACCAATTCTCATTGCTTGATGTGCTGTTTAGCGGCGCCACATTCATGTCTTTATGGCAGAGGAGACGCGCTCTATTCAGCTGATAGCCTATAAAAAGGAGGTGAACATATGCTCAGGAACGCCTCGGATATAATGGACATGGCGTTTTGTCACCACAGATAATTGGTAGTTATGACAAACAAACACATTCGGGGAGCGTTCTTTGTGCGCCGTGACACAGAATCGCAGCATTTGCATATGCGACGGCTTTTAAGTGACACTTTGCATCACGAGGCAGCTGCTGCTGTTCTCGTGTTGTTCACGACGGCTCAGGGTTTAATAGTTCTGTCATCAAGTTTAGATCAAGTCCTTATATTCTGTGTCCGCAGTGGATGGACGTGGTTGGGTTTTACAGGAGAGAAAATAGAGTACAGAACACTTTGAAGTCTTTTCTGTACTCTCACATGTCTTTTTTTCTTTCTTTCTTTCTTTTTTTTTTACAATTTTCTTTTGCAGGGAGTCTTTTGAGCACGACTGTTCAGCACAGACCAAAGCAGAAACACTATGGGACCACAGTACCTCTTCAGCTCGTTGGACAAGACTGGAAACCAATCAGCCAGCTCACATCTCAGGTAGAGAACAGCACCTCACAATATGTTTTATTTCAGTTTACCTTCTGTTTGTCTGGCCTGCTCTGGTCCTTATGTTTTGGTCAAAGGTCGAAATTTGCACCCGTACTGAAGAAATCTAGACGTAAGCTTCCTTCCTGAGGAGGATGAAGGCTCCACAACGTTCTGCTGTCAGAATACAAATTCCCACATCTAGTGTAACTTTCCAGAATCCAACAGGTAGATTGTGTTTGCTGAATGCATTCATGATCACGATTCATAAACCATTTTGTTTTTAACGATGCCTCGGCCCCTCAGTCTCACGCCAGCCTCAGGGCAAGCTTTCAATTTCCAGTCCCACCACCGGGAAGCTTCTTAGAATAGCAGCGTCGTCGGTGTGCATTTTGCATTGTGTTGGCCGAGCACGAGGAGCTCGCGGTAAATCTTTTCCAACAAAGGCACGCCGTGAAACCTGTTGCATTCGCAACACTTAAACCCACATTAAAGCCAAGATTGGCTTTCAGGTTTTGCTTTGCATTTTCCAAGTAAATTACAGCCAATCAAGTGTCTCCTACGTGAGCTGTGAACATGCAAGATTGCAAATTTCTTCCTCTTTGGATGGCCGTGTTGACGGGTTGTTCAGATTCCTAGCGCTGAACAGATAATCGATCTCAGGTCGAAACTGCAATTTGAAGCTAATCAATTAGGAAATATTGAAGGCTGCAATTTAGGATATACGGGGTGTTTATTGGATGGAACTTGACTTAAAAAACAAGGAAAAACCCAAATTAAACCGCTCTAGTTGTCAGGAAAATTACAATTAGATATTTTCCCCATTCAATGTATGGGTTCAATATACACGATTAGTCTGGAAGTTCCATCCATCCATTACCTATACACCGCTTAATCCTCACTAAAGTCATGGGGGACTGGAGTCTATCCCAGCTGACTCAGGCTTCACCTGGACAGGTAACCAGTCTATCACAGGGCTACACTTAGAGACAGACAACCAAGCACACTCACATTCACACCTACGGACAATTTACAATCACCAATTAACCTCAGCATGTTTCTGGACTGTGGGAGGAAGCCGGAGAACCCGGAGAGAACCCACGCTGCACGGGGAGAACATGCAAAGAAAGATCCTGGGCATCCTGTCCATGCTGCGAGGCGACGATGCTAACCACCTCTCCACCGTGCAGCCCCAGTGTGGAAGTTATTTCACTTTAATGCAAACTGAAGTGAAAATGATCTCCAGATTCTGCCGTGACTACACGATGAATCTCGGTTTTATTGTCATAAATTCTGCCTTCACGTCAGGACCGGCAGTCTGTTTGTCCGCACACAGTCGTGTTGAAACAGCCGTCGTTGTTTCTTTATGTCGAGTTCGTACTTCAGGCGCAGACAGCTGTACAATATCTGCATCTCAGGAAAAGGAAGAAAACACTCGACGACCCAGAGGAACATTAATGAAGTGTTTGAAATCTGTGATCCTTGGCTCTGTTTGGTGTTCTAATCCCAGGCTTTATCAAAAGAAAATACGTGGCTGCCAGGCAGTTCTAAAAAACACAGCTTGAGCTTCCAGGTTGTGTTATTGACTCAATTCATTTGTGAATTAATTTGTTCTGGCTTAGCCAAACAGACAAGGTGCCACAAGGTTTCTTTGGGATGCTTTTACCCAAAAGACTAAACAACAAAACCTCAGATCAGTGAATTAGAGAACAACGGAGGTGAAACGGAGTGCTAATTTAAATATATAACTCCTTAATAAGAAATCTGTGTTTCCTTAAAAATGCCGGTAAACACGAGTCAAGCCGTGCAGATGGAAACCTGTCTGGACGAGGAGGAGGAGGAGGAAGAAAAAAGAAGCAGAAAGTTGAGTCCCTCGTGGTTTGGAATGATACTGCCTAAAACCTTAAGTGTTCTGCTTCCATATCCTCTTATGATCCACTCGACATTCTTCTTCACGGGGGGTGATGGATGACTTAACCGCTGCTCCTCGCTGCAGCTGACCCAGATTGAACTATATGTGTCAGATGTGTGTGTGTGTGTGTGTTTTGGTGGTTGCCCAGCAATATGGAGAAAGTGAGACAGAGGAGGGTTTCTTGTGCGAGAGAGTTTCTGAATATGTGTGTGTGTGCATGTGTGTGTGTTTTTTCTTTTTGCACAGCGCGACTGACAGATGTGATATATACGACCCCGTGCCACTTCATCTGACTCTAACAGAGACGCACGGTCGCTCCCAGCGTTCTAACTCAGGGGTGCCAACACTCATGGCTCTCCGCGGGATTAATGTCAAATGGAACAGAAACATAAAGCTAATCCTCTCAGCTCTTGTTCTCAGATACAAAGTAGCTTCATGAGGATTTCCGACTGCTCCCATCAATTGAAAACAGTCGTCTCGGGTTGTTTTCTCACAGCGCTGCGTGGCTGCGATTTCATCAGGGCTGGAATAAAAGAAGGGTTTTAAGAGCCGCTTGCTGTTTTGTGTTTTATTGCCACACACACAGCAGCAGCATCAGCAGCAGCAGCAGCAGTGATCTTGATTTATTATGTTAAATGGTGCTAACCAATGCTGCAGCATTCGAACCATCTTTCTTCAATCAAAGTGACTCCGTGACTGCCTCCAGAACCAATCCGTCTCATCCCTTCTCTTGTCTCTTCAGAGTCACCCTGCATCGCTGAAGCTCCTGATTGAGGCGGAAGGTGAGCAGCTGCTCCTGGCTCTGGAGAAAAATGAGTAAGTGTTCCTCCATTCATACTTGGCCCTCAGCTCCTAACCGAGTGCTTTCTGGAGTACAAATAGGTGACATATGCGGTGCCCAGGGGCTACAAGTGGGGACGTAGCCAGGGAACAAGGGGAGAGGGTGGAGGGAAGGATTTCTCTCTGCTGGTGTGGGCACGGCGTTGCTCTCTTTAGTCTTTTTTTTTTGTGTGCGCTGAAACAAAAGAGTTGAAAGACAGAAAAATCCTGAATGCATCAGCCAGACATTGATGAAAACCGACATCTTCCTCCCTCTTCTCGCTCTATCTTTTCATTTGATCTATTGGCAAAACACAGGGGAGAAGGAGGCTTTGTTTGAACGCAGCAGACGCTCAGCGCTCGGTGTATTAAGATACTGTCAACACGGTGTCAGTCAAGAGACCGGCGAGGAGGACGAGGAGGAGGGAACATCGTTTGAAAGAGATCAGGTCATCGGCATTGGTACAGTTTGACAGAGATGCAGCTCCGGATGTGTTCCGAGGAGTGTTTGTCATCTTTGTGTTTTTTGTTTTTCTTTTTTTTTAAACACAAAGACCGATTCAGTGTGGCCTCAGTCGCAGACGGTCTCAGAGTCGAGCGCGTTGCTGAGAAGAATGGGACGTGATTGATGGAGCAATATGTTTTCCATCCAGCTCGGCTGCCACACATGAGCAACCAGGAACAAGCAAAGCTGTCTGTGTGATAGAGAGAGAGAGAAAAAAAAGGGGGAAAGCAAAGAGAGAGGGAGAGAGGAATGGGTTTTTATGCCACTGTCAGCCATGAATCTCACTTGTTTCCAGGCTTAATGTATGTAAATTCCACCTGCAAACTGTGGGACAAAGCTTTCAACACGAGGAAGTGAAATTTTATGGCTTACCTGCTCCGAAAATATCTATTTTTTTTTATAGGAAATCATTCTTTCTGTTGAATATCCCGGCTTTGCACAGGTGGAGGGATTTTGCAAAGCTGACTTGCAGATTGTCAGAATTTCAGCAGCCCGTATTTATAGCGGGGAATTACATTTTTATGGGAACAACTATGTCGTTTCAAAGTTTTTTTTTCTTGTAATCAGCTGCTTGAGAAAACACCTTCCATCCCCTCGTATCACCCACATGATCCTCGCCCGGCGGGCCTGTCACCGTTGTCCCAAAGCGTGAAATGTAAAGAGCTCAAAGCCCGCAGCCAAGACGAACAAACACAGATGATGGAGAGGTGCAATCTATATCTTTCTAATGAGCTTGAGCTTGATGGAAAGACTTTACACAAACAAACCTTCGTGCATTCCAAATACCAATCTGTCAGAATGTGCCGTCAACACTCGCGGCGAGTCTGGAGAACGAGGCTTAATTACTGGCAAAGGCTGCTCTGTAATAAGTCAAAATAATTCCTCGCAAAAAAAAAAAAAAACTGTGAGAATGGAAGCTGCTTTACGAATGTTTGACAGGACGGAACACGTAGAGGACACGGCTTGGACGGGGATGCGTGTTGATGAGCGCGCTGGCTCGGACCGGCGGGCCGCGGCCAGAACTCAACCTGCTGCGCTGACATTTAAGCGAAGGTTCTCGTCTGAGGTTGCTGGCAGACTGGCTGCGTGCCGCTGATGAAATCCAGTTGTTCAAACACAGCAGGCATCTGTAGAGGAGGAGAGGAGAGAGAGAGTGAGAGAGGGGAAAAAAATGTGGTCCAGAGTGAAATGATTTGAATTAAACACCCGGATTTATTCTTGTTTTCTCAGGTCTGCCTTAATAAACATTGTTGGCAACCAAACGTTGGGGAGACGTGCTGCTCGAATGGTTTCGGTTGCGCTGAGCGGTGAACACGCTGAACTCACGTCAGCGTGATGAAGCAGAGGCTGGCAGGAGAATTTTAGCACAACCTGCATGAAATAATTACATTTTTTGTTTGTTTCTGTTGCCTCTACAGAACTTAAGTCTCACTTGTTAATCTCAGTGTGTTAAACGCGTGAACCAAAGCTCCAAAATCACAAGAACAGGTAACGCACATCAGTGGAAGGTTTTAAATTGTCTTTACCCTCCAAGCACTAAAACCCGCCAGTGGGTTTGAAAGGCAGGCCACCAGAAAAACAGAAAAAACTGCTAAAAACTCAACTTTCTGATGGTCCTTGAACTACTCGTCGTACCAAATTGAAGCTTAAAATCATTCTATCTCATCAAAATCACTTTATTTTGCATCGTTGCCAAAATAAAACCATTTCCAGTAACCAGATTCTGTAAAAAAAAAAAAAACCCTGAAGATTATGCGCCTCTCTGTCCAAACATAAATCCATTAATGACTCAGCTGTGACCAACGCTCACATGACGAAAAAATCTGGGACGTTTTGGCTGCGACTGACCTATTTTGCAACTTGACATTTGCAGGGCTTGTGTGTAAACTTAGAGACTCTTTGTGGTGAAAATCAGGTTTTTGTGTCCGTGGGGTGTTTTTATACGCCGGGAGACACATCCTGAGCAAAACAAAACCTGTTAAATGTGTAATGCTCATACACAGAGATGAGGTTTAGTCAGTGACGAGGGAGGGATTTTAAGCTGGAACCAATAAACCAAACCTCTGATAAGCTTCTGATAAACTTTTTATGCTCATGAGTTTTTACATTATTTGTCCCACTGACAGTTCTGTGTGACTACTGCCTTGTCTTTTTCAATCAATATCTGAGACGATTTGTGCTGCGTCTACTTGAGATAAGTCACAGTTTCCTTCATTGGGAGTGAGCTGTGTGGTGAATGACATTTGGAAAGCCTGCAACACGATGGAAACTAGTCCCGATTCTCTAAACGCGTCGTGCGAGCCGATCCAAAGCATTCCTCGGCGCGTCTGCTTCTTGGCATTAAGGGCGGCGGAAGCCGGAGACGCAGGCTTCGGATATTTTCTACAACGGCTCCGGACACACACTTACTGTTGTCGGGATGGAAAGGGCGCCGGCTGCCTGGAGCAAAATGTCAACGCGTGTCAATGACTGTGGATCAAAAAAAAAATAAAAAAATGGCTGCCTGGAAGATTTTCAGATTTAAAGAAACTGCAGCAGCAAAACCGCGGCGCAGCGCTGGACTGTCATCCGGTCGCCTCGGATTTCATTCTCTGAGCATCAGCATCAAATCAATGTGAAGACGTGTCAAGGCAAGTTAAGTCTATCAGCTGCTTATTTTAAAACATCCTCTGGGTGTTGTAAGCTCTCAGATTCGTGTAGGAAGTGGATCGGCAGAGGTAATAAGTGTTGAACGTCCCCCACTGAGCACAAATCAAACTCCATACAGTGCAGATGTTGAGTAGATGCTCTAGACTTAAACTGAAGACCTAGCTCAGTGACTAATCACCTCTTCTACCTGGCTAACATGTCCACACGGTGGTTTTTTATATGCTAGAAGACATATTAGGATGCCTCCTGGGCGCCTTCCTTTGGGGAGTTTCCAGGCTACTGGGAGGAGACCTCAGGATAGACCCAGAACTCAGTGGAGGGATTAAATATCTCATCTGACCTCCGGATCCCCCAGGAGGAACTGGAAGGCGGCGCTGGGGAGAGGTACAGTCTGGAATTACCTGCTTAGCCTGCTGCTACCATGACCTGACCCCGGATTAGGTGGAAGAAAATGGATGGGTGGAAGACGTATCACCAGCAAAATAAGGAGTCGACACCGTGTGAGCATTTCCACCTTGAAAATGCGACAGCCTCAAGATTCGAATCGGTTGGTGTGGCTCAACAAATCCAATATTATAACTTGTTTTGCAGAGTTTGAAGAGTCAAGAGAGGCAGTGATAGCTTCAATACACAGATGTAAGTTTTTAGAGGAAAGTCTACCACAAGTTTCGGTTGTTTTATGTCCAACACAAGCTCCTGTCATCCCGCTGTTTGCTCGCGCTCTCCTACACGAACACCATTTAACATTTTCCTGAACTGTAAAAGCTCAAGTCGTCGCTCGGCGCAGCGACGTGCGGCTGCATTTATCACAAAGGGAATGTGCATTACGGTAAGCCCGATCATTGTCATCTCCTGCGCCTGAGTCTGAGATGCCTGGTGGTATCTCATCTTCCTGGAACAATTTAGCCCGTAGATGAAAGTCAAAACAGAAGCTCTTCGCTTTGTGAAATGGTACCTATGCTTTTTAGTACTTCAAGGTTGAGGCAAAACCCATTTGCTTCCAATAAGCAGGCCGGCGTGTGTGTGTGTGTGTGTGTGTGTGTGTGTGTGGGTGAATGAGATGCTTTGTAAAGCACTTTGTTCTGCTCAGGTGGAAAAGCGCCATATACAGTGTGTATATTTATATATTTATATATCCATTTACCATTTCACATACTCTAATCCTGTTCATTTCCTTTAGCGCCAGTGGATGCATTCATTTATTCAGTTTCTTGCCTCTCCTTGCAGCAGAGAAACCCTTTAAGCTGCTGCACATCCAGAGCGGGGACAGTTACCGAGCTTTGACCACCGGCTACGGAGCCATTTCTGGCCGAGCCGCTGCAGCAACTCGTTGCCGCTTTGTGGCTCTGAATGCGAAGCCTTTGGGCACATCAAGATGAGAAGATGAGACCCGAGCTAAGCGAGGCGGCGTGCTCTCTCCGTCCACATTTCCCTTTCTAATGGACTGTGGGATGGCTGAGAGCAGGCCTGGGGCTCGTCAGCTGGACGGCGGATGTTTTCGGTTGCTCGAGGTTTCTCTTGGTGATGTTTAGGATTAAGGCGCGTGGAGGGGCTGCTGTGCATCTTGTGGAGTCGAAGGAGAACATGCAGAAACTTTTTTTTTCTGGACAGAGGAAGCGTTTCCCGAGAGAACGACCCGGCTGCAACCTTCTTCTATCTCTCTGGTGTTTGGAGGAACAATACAAACGCAGCCTGGATGGACTCCAGACACAATTTGCGGGATGTTATTGGACTCTGTATCTGGGACCGGACCGCTGCTCGGCTGTGACCTGTTGCTTTCTCTCAATGAAGACGTCCTCATGGCTCGCTGACAGCACGCACAGGAAGCAGCCTCTCCTGGGGAGCCGAACAAACACCAGGGTTAAAGACACCACACAAATAAGCAACTCCTCATCGGGGAAAAAAAAGAAAAATCCATCTCCGTGACCTCCTTTGTAAAGTTATTGTTCTGCGCCACACACGTATTGTTTAAGGAGCGACGAACTCAAAGACACCCATGTGGATCCAGTCCTTTGTCTCGTCATTAAATGAAGGGCGAGACAAAGAGTGTATTAAATCCTTCCCCGAGCCATTAAGTCAGACGCTTTTTCCCATTAGAGTTTAGCTGCTTTCTCAAGTTGAACACGTTTTATATTACAGATTTAAAAGTGTGCAATAACTACACTGTGAGAAAATTAGCGTCATTTTGTTTGAACAGTTGATTTAATTTGACTCTTTTGTTAGATTACAGATAATATTGATATTAATTTATATGTCAGCTGTAAGAAAAAAACAGGCCGAAACTTGTAATAACAAAACAAAAAAATTTGCATATTATTTATTTATTTAATAATTTATTTGACATTATTTGAAATTGTGTAAATGAAGGATTGAAAAATGGTAAATTATTTTATTTTGTTAAATTACTGATAATATCTTGTATTTTTTTTTAAAAAAAAAGCATTAATGTACATATTTACTGTTTAAAAAAAGGCCAAAACTATAAATATTGTCCACAGTTGGGGGAAAAAAAAAATCTGAAATATTAATTTATTCTTTTATAATGTGTGGCCCTGATTTAAACCCAAAGGAACTTTTTGCACATCTTTTACACGAGGCAGGTGCGTAGGAGAGGGACGAGCACATCCAACAAAACGGACTCCTCCACACTGTCTGACTGTCTGAAATCATCAATTTATTACGTTTCCATGCTGGACCTTCATCGGACACAAATGTCGTCGGGCATTGTTGCGCTAATAAATCACTGCAAGTTCGACGGTGTGCAGAAGTCTGTAACGTGTGTCCAGCGTGCAAAACTGGAAACGCAGATCTGAATCTGAAATTCTGTTCGCATACTTTCAATTTTAGGTTTTAAACCGAGCCAACAACACAAAGCATTACAGATTCCTTTCACGAATTGTAAATGTGATTTCACCTCATAGCTGAACACCAGTAATGGCTCTTCTTCTTGAGCAGTGTTGATTAACTGGATAAAAACGAAAGCTTCCTTCTGTCAAATTCCCATTAGATGGTGCGTTCCCATGGTTACCTGCTACCCCAGTGTCCTTACATCACAGAGCTTTAGCAACAACACATGAATAAAAAAAAAAAAAGCACAACAAAAGATAGGAAGGAGGAGAGGAAGAAGAAGTTTTTTTAAAGACGAGGAGGAGATGAAGCTAAAATTGGCGATTTGAAGTATCCGTCCATGAAGACGCTGCAGCTCGTGGTTCCTGCTGAGCTCCCGTTGAGATGTCATCTAATTACAGCCCCGCTCCCCACGAGCTCGTCGACAGCTAGCAGGTCACATCCAACATCTGTATCCCCCCCCGTCGGCGCGTAATCAGCCTGTCGTCTGACCTATTAGTCGAGCTTTCCCAGAGAAATGGAGACGCATGGACGGCTGCATCGTGAGAGAACGAGTCATTAGCGGGCGTCACTTGCGTAGAGGCGGCATAAAGGCCATTTCAGTCACCAACCATCGGAATGAACCAAACACACAGCATCTTCTTCTACACTGTGAAACAAACAAACGTGCTTTACTGTATGTTTGAAATGCAAGAAAATGTTCATAAATAAGCAAAAATTACATGAGTGACGGCAAAATCTGAAACTGTGAATAACCATCAAATAACCACAACGAGAATTAAAGAAAGTTTTATTGGAATTTCACAAATATTTCATTTTTAGTTAATAAAAAAACCCAAAAGTCACATTGTAATTAATACAACCCATAATTTAACAGTAGATTCTTCCAAATTACTAGTTTTACAAGTGTTTTGACATTTTTTTCAGAATTATTTGAATATTATTATGAAAAATCCCGTTATTTGTTGCCTTTTCCTTGACCGAATTTTTTGGTTATTTTCTTTTTTTTCCCGTTGAAAAAATCTTTCTTTCAACGTTCAAAACAAGCCAGAAAATACACATGATCTCATGTAAAATTAAGGCCAGAAACTATATTTTATTTATGGTAAATTACTGCATCCTGTGTGATGGTTATTTTCTGTTTTTCTGTAATATTACTTTGGGGGTTTTTCACACTATAGGAACGCTCGTTTATTCTTTTGTAGACAAACATACACGTGAACTTTCTTTCATCAGCGGCTAAGTTCAAACCACAAACACACGCCATTGCTCTAAAATTCATTCAGAACCACCGAGCCTTATTTCCCAGCAAAGGATGCGCTGAAGCTTAACTCTAGCCTTTGTACCTTTCTAGTTACCCTTGCGGCTGCAAGGACATGATATACTGTGATTCATTAGTTTCAAAGACAAGCCTTGGAAAAGGGCTCATCTGGTCCGGAGCGTGCACCTTTCAACTGCTTCCTTCAAAAGGGAGTTTTTTGGAAGGAGCGTCCCTCTTTTGAATTACCTTCTCAGAAGCTCCAATTATTTTTAAGCTTAGAGCTGTAATTAATAAGTCGGGACTCCGTGTTCCTAATTAATTAGAAGGTTCCACCGGAAAGGTCTCAGAACGTCCCTTCTCTCAGGATGCACGGCGGCGAGATGCATGGAAACGCGCTGTTTTCCATTTTTCTGTGTTCATGTGGTAAAAGGAAGCTTCCATCCCGACCTTCAAGCTCATCTCGAAGCCCAACAGCAGCTACGCTTTAGTTTCCTGTTGCTTCAGTTCTGCTCAGACTAAACCTAACTCAGAGCTGGAGTTGGTTCTAAGATTCAGTTTTAATTCTCATCTTCTAAATGTTTCGGTTCTTTATGATGTGAGAAGTCTTTTTCCGTCACTTCATAGAAATCCTCTGACCTCGGCGCTGTATGTTTTCTGCGTTACGTTCTCGTGTTTTAAGGCATCGCTCGGCTCTGACTAATCATTTCTGCTTGATATGGGCTCAGCCTCCAAATTAGTTGTCATGTCTCATCTCCCACGTACGTCTCCAGCTCAGATTTAAGGTGAGCGCCGAGAAACTTTCCTCCTCCAGCAGATGAAAGCGAAAAACAGCCTCCTCGCGTCAAACTCTGCACATACATCATTCAGCACCGTGGCACAATCAAAGCAGAGCACATTTCTTGAGCTTTAAATACAAAAAAAAAACGAGGCAAACGAACAGTGAGGATTATGCTCAATGGCTTGGCTAAACCCACTTTTTTTTTTTCTTGTAATGCAGTGAGGGGTCCTCTCCTCTCCGGTTTGAGCCTGTTTCCAGACAGACCACAGGGGTCTCAGGACTGCAGCTGCTAGATCTATTCTTCAGCCTTCACAGCAGAGCACACAGCCAACTGAAACCTACCGACAGCAGCAGCTTCTCTCTGGAGGACGAGCCGTCGCTCACCGCTTCCCCCAGAAGAGCTCGTAGAGGCTCCTGCAGATGAAGATGCCGTATTGAAATGACGTATTTGAAATGAAAACGGTGTACATCGAAATTATTGGTGGTGCATTTTGTGAGTTTTCAATCAACTCCATCCCAAATTAGCAAAATCAAATCATTCCGATTTGGGAAACTGGGAGTTTGGCGTTTGGCTCGCGTGATGGTTGCAGATGAGGGAAGCAACCCGTCAAGATCTTCGGGGTGCCGCCGTGTTGGTTTAGTGATCAGGTTTTTTCAGAAACAAGTGAACAGTTTGGGGTTTTTTTTTCTCCTCTCTCTCTTGGAAGGCAGCAGACGGAGAGGCAACCAGACAGCCCTCACCCTGCTGTTTTCCATGTTTGGTATGACTCATCTTTGGAGAGCTCTTTCTTCCATTGTTTGGTCTCAAACCTGGTGCGCACAATTCAAAAGTCTGAACAATAGCTCTTTGTATTTTACCTGTAAATGCCAGCCTGTCATTTTAAACAGGAGCCTATGCGTCTTTTTTGGGGGGGACAGATTGCATTAAAAGTTATGAAAGGAGGTGATTTTAAAGGTAAAACCAGGACATGTGCTCCTCCTACAGACCGTTTACAGGCTGTCTAACATTTAAGAGAGCGTAGCGTCATCTCGAACATATTCCAGGAGGCTGATAACGTCAAAGCACGTATTATTTTCTTTTATTTCCATCAGATGTCGTATTTACACGACTAAGTTAATGGAGTTAGACGTGTTCACAGGTGCATTAAAACATGCAAGAACATTACAATTATCTGTTGTCGTCTATTTGGTAATTACAGGAAAATTAAATTCTATAAATTCTGCGTGTTTCTTCTTAAAAAGAAATCAAATTGCAAACTAAACGAGCAGATTTCTCCTCGTTTTCATCGCTCGTTTGTCGGCACTTACGTTCTGGATTAAAACAACAAAACCATGCGGTGGATTTGTCGTTGCTAATGTACGACAACAATAACCAAACTTGGAGATCGGGAGCGCGTCGTCTTCCCAAAACGCCCGCCGTAAGGCCTCAGGTGTTGTTCACAGACATGAGGGAAATAAGCAGCAAAATAAAGCGACGACCTCCAGAGGCATCGCTGAAGTGCAGCTATGAAAACAGAGCATAAAAACACACACCGCCTGTCTTTAGATGTTTGATTTGTGCGGCTATAACGCATGTTTCTACGCTGTACAACAGAAGCAAAGGTGTAAACCACAACCAAACAATGTGAACTGCCAGACACGATTGGAAACGTCTACGAGGACTTGATTTGCAATTTTCGAATGTGGCCCCGAGGATTTTCTCGTACAAAAAGTTAGTTTTAGCCTCAGTCAGCCAAGCCTCTCCATCTTTGTCTCGCTTTGTTCGGCCTCTTTCCCTCCCATTATCTGTCTTTCTGTCTCTTTCTTTGGCTCGCGGTCTTTCCCCTTTCACCTATTTAAGCAAACGCTCGCCATAAATTCGAGTGAAATCTCATTTTCTCAAGGCTCGGGGGTGCCAAAGGGAATAAACAAAAGCAGCCAAAGTTTTTGACCTCCGTGGCGGCTGACCATGAGGATAATCTATCTAGGCTCGTAGTCCTGGCTTCCATCCTCCTCTCTGACAGACAGAAAAATACATTTCCCGGTGTTACAGTGCGAGTTAATGTCAGCCGGGAGGGGAGTGCTCGCTCTCCTCGTCCTCCATCCTGTTCTGTCCGTTCTCACACTCCACTGACCTTCCTTTGACCGGCGCTGCCTGCGTGTGGGGTCACTGACTGAGCGAAGAAGAAGCCACGCGTGGTCATCATTCAGACGGTCAGACTTTGGGCTGAAGGAAGCCTTTCCTCTTTCAGCCGATGGAGGAGATGCGTTCCCCTTCTGCTGGCCCGCTCAGGCCGAGCACTGTCCTTGCAAAAAATAAATGCTGAATGGAGAGCGAAAAGCAGCATCCGTTCCAGCTGACTAGCGCTGCAGAAAAAAACAAAAAAAAACAAAACAGCAGCAGTTTCCCCTTGTTGCCCTCGAAGGCAGCATCTCTGCTGATGAACTGCTCCTGTGGTGAATTCATTTTATTTCCTTCTGTGTTCTGTCTTTTGACTCATTTGAAAGTTCAGATCTGCACACGACTCCGAACCTGTGTAGGAGTTAAAGTTCAGATGGCTCTTTCATCGCTAAATTTAACTTCGCGATAAAAGGATGCGGTGGAGGGAGAGCCGTGGACCGGGAGCACCGGGTCCTCTCGTCTCTGCACGTCACGCAGAAAAAGCAGACGCTCGTCATTAAGACTCGCTGAGATGGACACACGGCGAGTTAAAAAAGACATGATGTGTGACAGGACGGGAGGGTTCTGGTGTTCCTGCTTTGCTAGATGGGGTGTGAAGACGATCCCCCCTTTTCTCCTGAACACCAGCCTCCCCCCATCATCCCTGCACCTTTTTTTTTCCTTGTCGTCAGCAACTTCTATGAACTCTTGGGGTAAGGGACACGATAGGGTCTCCCCTCCTGAACCCCAAACTCCTCCTCACTCACTCTCACCTAATCCCTCCAGCGCAGAGGACAGGAGTTGGGCTGCCAACAACAATAGGAGCTGCCAGGGTTTGATGAAGAGGCTGTGGACTGCTCTGGGGTGCAGGGACCCAAAGATGGAATCAAAGGCCGACTCCATGACACAGTTTCCTTCAGATCATCGACTGGGTTTCTGCGAAGGGGTCACCGGCAGGTTGTGAATTCACCCGGGGTTAAGCAGGAAACTGCACTCGGTGACGGATGCAGGAACTTAGTTGATGGATCTGTATTTTTTTTTCTAGAATCTTGGAGAAGAAGTTCCAACAACAGCTCCGTGTTTTTACCAACACAGTGCTTGATTTGTTGACGCATGTTAGATGAGGAGGTTGATGTCACCGCTGTAGAGTTAGCTGAACTGATAAAATATGAAAAACTTCTCATTTTATCTGCTTTGAGCCCGACTGGCTCCTTGTCTTGCAATTGATTTTCCTCGAAATGCACATGGAAGGTAATAAACGGATGTGCAGCGTACGCCAGCAGATGAACTATTCCCACCTTTTCTTTATGCTCGGTGGGTCATCGATGCTGCATAAATGAACGAGGCCCAGCTGCGTGCTCCATCTGCACGCACTGATCTATGATGCGATGTTTGCAAACAGTCTCTCAGAGAAAGCCAATAATGTTCCACTTCCTGGGTGCATCAGCGGAACAACAGGAGCTATACTCCTTCCAGGGATCAATGGACCATGGATGATCGATGATCTGCTAGTCCATTATTGGGAAATCAATCACCGGCTTTAGAAAGAATATTGAAAGTTGATTTAAAGAAACGTGACATGACAGAATCTTTCATCTGTATTCACAGAAGTGAAAGCTGGTAAAGATTTATGAACTCCTCGGGGCTGGAAAACATAGAACTGCTTATTTTAAATCCGTTTCTTCGCACTTGTTACACATGCATGCAGATTCTGGCCTTGCACGGTGCAGCTTAGACTCGTTTCTCTTCAAATAATTTAGCCCTTTCTCCTATCTTTAATCATGAAGCTTTCTGTCAGTCATCTCCTGAAGGAATCCAGGGTCAGGGAGCATCACCAAAGCCACCCTAATACATCAAAATCAAGACTTGTGCTTTAAAGAGCGAGGACATCTTCCTCCCTGACACAATCAGAGGGGTGAAAGACATGAAGGGAGGGAGAATAAATTTGTATTCAGTGCTTAATTGTTTGATTTCCCTACGGGAATGCAAGGCGGCAGAGAAGGGCAGGAAGAGGATGGGGGGAACAAGCACTGACAGCTTTAATTAATTGAAATGCTGCCTTTTTCTACGTGCATTTACCTTGTGAAGAGAATGATAGGCTTGATTGTTTGAAGTTCCCTTGTCGCTCATTAGTTAAAGCACAAGGTTGCGGTGAATATAGATGTATTAGCTTTGGGCCTTGGGCCTGTTCTTTGCAAAGCATTTGAATTAATGGGAGTGCTCAGAGCTGTTGTATTAGCATGACCCGTCCTGAAAATGACTTTGCATTCACCCTTCCCCAGCACCTCCTCTCATTGTCAGCCTTAACCCACATACGGATCTAAAAAATCCACAAAGCAGAAAAAGTGAAACAAAGCCGATAAGTGCGTGATGCAATTAATTGTTTTGAAGGTGCACGTAGAGCCTTTTGTCTCCTCTTGGAATAAGAGGAGAATAAGAATTAAATGCAGTTGATTTCCATCTGTGAGGCTTTTAATATTTCCTGATTGTGTGAGTAGGCTACAGGAAATAAATGTCTAAAGGGCTGTTTCGACCAAATTACGACAAAGAGAGATATTCTGACCGGCTCGTGGGGGCACCTGAGGTTTTTGCACTTCTGAGATTTCTATTTCCACTTCAGTAGGAAGGAGCTGAATTAAATTTTGTTTGTGGTTCCCGCAATATTGTGGAAAAATACAATAAAGTCGAGCAGTTTCTTTCCTCCACACAGCGTCTTTGTCCCTCAGACCTCACTGCGAAAAGACTTCAGCTACGGTGGAAAGTAGATTCGGTGAAATGGACTCTCTGTAATTTGGGTGTTCTGGCTCTATTAAATTTTACTTTCTAGAGAGTTTGCAAAACACTTAAGGAAAACATTAAAGTTCTATAATTCCTTCCTGATTTTTTTCCAACGCAGGAGGGTTGAATAAGTAGTTTAGGAAATCAGACGGGGAGTGTTGCGGTTTGCTGATAGCGCTGAAAGAAAAGAATGTGTTGCATGATCTATAAGCCATGAGCTTGTTCGGCGTGGAAGACAAACACAATCCGCCTGCATGTGTTCGCACACACACACACACATGAGCGAGCTCCCACACAGACGAGGAGCATAAATCACGCCGAGCTACCAGCACATGCAGTCAGTCCTGCGCACAAACGGCGACACACACTCCCTTTTTTTTCCAGCACTCCCACAAACAGACGCACAACCGGAGCTCGTCCTGAGGGAGCTGCAGAGGCAGAGTGGAGGCCCGCTCCCTGCCACAGAGGAACAGAAGCCCCAAGGGCAGATAGGAGTAGAAAGCGGGATGAAGGATCTCCCCTCCAGTGATCCACAGCAACAAAGGCGATTGGAGAGACTGCTGCTTTGGCACCCGGCATAATTAGTTTCAAATAACAATGTCACTGACCCATGCCAAAGCAAAAGAGAGAGCGAGCGAGAGAATAAAAAACCGCCCACCTGGGATAAAGATTTTTCTATTTTTATTTGTTTTCCTGCAATTTGGGTTTGATTGCTATCACTTGTTTCGTTGCAGTCGTACGGAACAGAAAAGCTTCCATTTGACCTGAACTGCAGGATTTAAAGTTCACACTGTGCTGATCACCTGCCTTTAATTAGTCATGTGTCGTTCCCCCCGGTCTGTGGGGATCCCTGATATCATGAGCAATAAAGAAAAATGACTATTTATGTCTTTTCAGAAGAAATAGGAGCGGCTCGCCTCGCTGTAACTCACGGCCGAGCGGATTATTGCGACGTTCACGTTGGCTGTTGTCATAGATACCGTTCGTCCCACTTGGCGTGCGCATGCATACCTTTGGGTGACAGACATCGTGGTGTACGCAAAACAAACGCGAGCCAGATGTGACTTGATGTTACGTGTCAACAAGTGACAACAGACGAAGACGAAGAAGAAAGGAGGGAACATGCAGCTATGTGTAAAAACAGAAGACGATATCTGAGCCGGAGTCGAACCTTTCTTGTAGCTGCGATGCTCGAGACCGTCTGTAGTCGGGCTTTTGTGACTCTTGCAACACGCCTGATGAAACCACAACCGAACAACCAATGACAAGTTAAACAAACTTTTCATTATGCTATCAGGCTGGAATGGTTACATGTTACTTAACGCTGAGCTGTGGCTTAGCGAGAGACCGAGCGTTTACCCATAATATCCCGGACGAGCCCCTCGTTTGTTGTGATGTGGCTCAAGTGGCCACAACAAAAGGAAGACACATCAGAAACAACAATGAAAGCAGAATTTATTCAGACAAATTAAACTGAATTAAATAAGCATAATATGCGGTTGTGGAAAGCTGTGCATGTGTTGTAGGGTGCAACCCAAAGCATAAAGAATAAACCAATATAACCGAACCGGGTTTCAGAAAGAAGTCGAGAGCGTGATTATACGGCAGCCTAAGCAACCCAGGAACACAGTGGGTGCCACAGGTGTTCCTGATCACACTCAGCAGCCGCCTGCAGGAACCAAGAAAACAGGTTAATGCTAGAAAAACCCTCAAGACGACACCAACGGCATCCAACTGTGCCGGCGAGGTGCAGCTGGAAGAAAACAAGTCCTCATGACAAAGTGTAGCCTTCCAACAGATGACTCATGTGACCGTTCCAAAAACAGGTCACCAGCGTTTCCTCGTCTGCCCTCCACTAAGCTGCAGCACAACTGTCTGGCCAAGATTATTAGCGTTGGTCACCATCCACCGTCCACCCTGACCTACTGCCCGAAAGCTTTTCACCACCTTTTGTGAAACAGCATCACTCCACTTCCAGCTGCTTCTTCTTGTTCTTCCTTTGTGCTATTCTCAGAACTGAGCTCACTCACACACCAAAGTCACTCGAAGCCTTTGAACAACATAAGATGATGAATCAATCGAGTGAACTGTCGTTGATCCGTATGCGTCCCCACCCATGTTCTGGCCGTCATGTAAACCTCAGATTAATCACAAAGTTTAACCGCTGTTGCTTTTTACAGTGAACCGAAGGGCGCTCTGTTAAAAACAAACTTAACTGTAAGCTCTTAATTTGTATGTTAGTTATCTATTTGTTCATTTGATGTGTTTCTGGGTGAACTAGTTCATGTTATGGGAGCAGCTTTCAAGCAGTTCATGTGCAGGTTGCATATGGTTCCAAGAGCAGGGGTCAGAGGAAAAGGCTTGAGGACCACCTAAGGAAATGCATTTTTATCTGTAGTTTCCTTTTTCCCTCTTTGGAAAGTTGGACTCAGCGTTTCTCATATGGTATGGAAAACGGATCACGGGGTCAACTTACAAAACTGTATATACTGTGCAATGAAACGGAATTCCTGTTCAAGCTTTGACATTTGTGCTTCTGCTTTGAGAATCTAGACCAACTCTGTTATTCTGCTTATTGTGTGCAAGATTAGATCTACCAACGATGCAACAGAATGCAACAGGTTAAAGATTTAACAGGTTGTTCCTTTGGTCATGCTCCACCTCACCACCAAGCTTCATGAAGTTCGGCGTGTTGGTGTTTTGTTAGGAATAATTCCCGAAATCTCAATGCATAGTTGGAGTGACAAGACACAAAGAGGTTGTGTGTTTGCAGGTTAAAGAAGTTGATGGTGACAGTCGTGGCGGTATCACCCTTCTGTTTTTTTGGTTTGGTTGCTCCCCTAGCTGCTAACACAACATCTATTTCCTCTTTCTCATTTCTCGGTCCAGTGATCGTATCTCCTTTCGCTACATATGTGTAGATGTAAACATGATCCAAATGTAGGGATGACCGACTTCTTACAAGAAACAAGTGGTGTCTGTTGCAGTTAAACCAAAATATTTAAAAAAAAAAAAGAATATAATGACTTGTTATTGTAACTTGTGTATCTCAGTCTGTCTGCATCATTATTTCCACACTTTATCAAAGATTAGTGTTGCATTTCTGCTCTAATTTCAATTATCTTATCCATTGTTGGGGTGGTATTCATCATCCCGTCTCTGTAATTGGGATCCTGTGGAGTAATCCATCACGCAGACATTGCTCAGAGATGACACTTTATTGATTTCACGGGGCATGCCTGGGCTTAACCGCATCAATCTCTTGGTGACAGTCGCCGCAATAATTGCGTGCCACTGCTGCTAATGGCTATTCTGTTTGACCATCTTGCTGACCAATTAGCCACCCCGGGATGCCACGCAGGTGTTAAGAATCATAATGAGGCCGTTATGGCGAGTTGAAACTAGGATAACGACCGAGCGGACCAACTCTGAGCGCAATAAATATGACAAGTTTTTTTTTTCTTGTGGCAGTTGGTCTTGACACAAGCCACAAAAGATTTTCTTGTCTTTGGAATGTCGGTGTTGAAGCCAGGGTCGCCGCTGAGCTGCATGTTAGCTCGCTACTGAACATGGCAGCTTATATAAATAAAGTCAAAACCATTTGCCTTGATTTTTTTTTTTTT